>NW_028227555.1:43343-88674 GCF_978045245.1 Mus caroli | reverse complement strand
ACAGTGTAGTACATAGTATATGAGTGAGTTGCACTGAAAAACTTAGAATATAAGAAACGCACAGTGTAGTACATAGTATATGAGTGAGTTGCACTGAAAAACTTAGAATATAAGAAACACACAGTGTAGTACATAGTATATGAGTGAGTTGCACTGAAAAACTTAGAATATAAGAAACGCACAGTGTAGTACATAGTATATGAGTGAGTTGCACTGAAAAACTTAGAATATAAGAAACGCACAGTGTAGTACATAGTATATGAGTGAGTTGCACTGAAAAACTTAGAATATAAGAAACGCACAGTGTAGTACATAGTATATGAGTGAGTTGCACTGAAAAACTTAGAATATAAGAAACGCACAGTGTAGTACATAGTATATGAGTGAGTTGCACTGAAAAACTTAGAATATAAGAAACGCACAGTGTAGTACATAGTATATGAGTGAGTTGCACTGAAAAACTTAGAATATAAGAAACGCACAGTGTAGTACATAGTATATGAGTGAGTTGCACTGAAAAACTTAGAATATAAGAAACGCACAGTGTAGTACATAGTATATGAGTGAGGTGCACTGAAAAACTTAGAATATAAGAAACGCACAGTGTAGTACATAGTATATGAGTGAGTTGCACAAAAACTTAGAATATAAGAAACGCACAGTGTAGTATATAGTATATGAGTGAGTTGCACTGAAAAACTTAGAATTTACTGAAAAACCCGCATTACACGAAATGCACAGTGTAGTACATAGTATATGAGTGAGTTGCACTGAAAAACTTAGAATATAAGAAACGCACAGTGTAGTACATAGTATATGAGTGAGTTGCACTGAAAAACTTAGAATATAAGAAACGCACAGTGTAGTACGTAGTATATGAGTGAGTTGCACTCAAAAACTTAGAATATAAGAAACGCACAGTGTAGTACATAGTATATGAGTGAGTTGCACTGAAAAACTTAGAATATAAGAAACGCACAGTGTAGTACATAGTATATGAGTGAGTTGCACTGAAAAACTTAGAATATTTGAAACGCACAGTGTAGTACATAGTATATGAGTGAGTTGCACTGAAAAACTTAGAATATAAGAAACGCACAGTGTAGTACATAGTATATGAGTGAGTTGCACTCAAAAACTTAGAATATAAGAAACGCACAGTGTAGTACATAGTATATGAGTGAGTTGCACTGAAAAACTTAGAATATAAGAAACGCACAGTGTAGTACATAGTATATGAGTGAGTTGCACTGAAAAACTTAGAATATAAGAAACGCACAGTGTAGTACATAGTATATGAGTGAGTTGCACGGAAAAACTTAGAATATAAGAAACGCACAGTGTAGTACATAGTATATGAGTGAGTTGCACTGAAAAACTTAGAATATAAGAAACGCACAGTGTAGTACATAGTATATGAGTGAGTTGCACTGAAAAACTTAGAATATAAGAAACGCACAGTGTAGTACATAGTATATGAGTGAGTTGCACTGAAAAACTTAGAATATAAGAAACGCACAGTGTAGTACATAGTATATGAGTGAGTTGCACTGAAAAACTTAGAATATAAGAAACGCACAGTGTAGTACATAGTATATGAGTGAGTTGCACTCAAAAACTTAGAATATAAGAAACGCACAGTGTAGTACATAGTATATGAGTGAGTTGCACTGAAAAACTTAGAATATAAGAAACGCACAGTGTAGTACATAGTATATGAGTGAGTTGCACTGAAAAACTTAGAATATAAGAAACGCACAGTGTAGTACATAGTATATGAGTGAGTTGCACTGAAAAACTTAGAATATAAGAAACGCACAGTGTAGTACATAGTATATGAGTGAGTTGCACTGAAAAAACTTAGAATATAAGAAACGCACAGTGTAGTACATAGTATATGAGTGAGTTGCACTGAAAAACTTAGAATATAAGAAACGCACAGTGTAGTACATAGTATATGAGTGAGTTGCACTGAAAAACTTAGAATATAAGAAACGCACAGTGTAGTACATAGTATATGAGTGAGTTGCACTGAAAAACTTAGAATATAAGAAACGCACAGTGTAGTACATAGTATATGAGTGAGTTGCACTGAAAAACTTAGAATATAAGAAACGCACAGTGTAGTACATAGTATATGAGTGAGTTGCACTGAAAAACTTAGAATATAAGAAACGCACAGTGTAGTACATAGTATATGAGTGAGTTGCACTGAAAAACTTAGAATATAAGAAACGCACAGTGTAGTACATAGTATATGAGTGAGTTGCACTGAAAAACTTAGAATATAAGAAACGCACAGTGTAGTACATAGTATATGAGTGAGTTGCACTGAAAAACTTAGAATATAAGAAACGCACAGTGTAGTACATAGTATATGAGTGAGTTGCACTGAAAAACTTAGAATATAAGAAACGCAGAGTGTAGTATATAGTATATGAGTGAGTTGCACTGAAAAACTTAGAATTTACTGAAAAACCCGCATTACACGAAATGCACAGTGTAGTACATAGTATATGAGTGAGTTGCACTGAAAAACTTAGAATATAAGAAACGCACAGTGTAGTACATAGTATATGAGTGAGTTGCACTGAAAAACTTAGAATATAAGAAACGCACAGTGTAGTACATAGTATATGAGTGAGTTGCACTGAAAAACTTAGAATATAAGAAACGCACAGTGTAGTACATAGTATATGAGTGAGTTGCACTGAAAAACTTAGAATATAAGAAACGCACAGTGTAGTACATAGTATATGAGTGAGTTGCACTGAAAAACTTAGAATATAAGAAACGCACAGTGTAGTACATAGTATATGAGTGAGTTGCACTCAAAAACTTAGAATATAAGAAACGCACAGTGTAGTACATAGTATATGAGTGAGTTGCACTGAAAAACTTAGAATATAAGAAACGCACAGTGTAGTACATAGTATATGAGTGAGTTGCACTGAAAAAACTTAGAATATAAGAAACGCACAGTGTAGTATATAGTATATGAGTGAGTTGCACTGAAAAACTTAGAATTTACTGAAAAACCCGCATTACACGAAATGCACAGTGTAGTACATAGTATATGAGTGAGTTGCACTGAAAAACTTAGAATATAAGAAACGCACAGTGTAGTACATAGTATATGAGTGAGTTGCACTGAAAAACTTAGAATATAAGAAACGCACAGTGTAGTACATAGTATATGAGTGAGTTGCACTGAAAAACTTAGAATATAAGAAACGCACAGTGTAGTACATAGTATATGAGTGAGTTGCACTGAAAAACTTAGAATATAAGAAACGCACAGTGTAGTACATAGTATATGAGTGAGTTGCACTGAAAAACTTAGAATATAAGAAACGCACAGTGTAGTACATAGTATATGAGTGAGTTGCACTGAAAAACTTAGAATATAAGAAACGCACAGTGTAGTACATAGTATATGAGTGAGTTGCACTGAAAAACTTAGAATATAAGAAACGCACAGTGTAGTACATAGTATATGAGTGAGTTGCACTCAAAAACTTAGAATATAAGAAACGCACAGTGTAGTACATAGTATATGAGTGAGTTGCACTGAAAAACTTAGAATATAAGAAACGCACAGTGTAGTACATAGTATATGAGTGAGTTGCACTGAAAAACTTAGAATATAAGAAACGCACAGTGTAGTATATAGTATATGAGTGAGTTGCACTGAAAAACTTAGAATTTACTGAAAAACCCGCATTACACGAAATGCACAGTGTAGTACATAGTATATGAGTGAGTTGCACTGAAAAACTTAGAATATAAGAAACGCACAGTGTAGTACATAGTATATGAGTGAGTTGCACTGAAAAACTTAGAATATAAGAAACGCACAGTGTAGTACGTAGTATATGAGTGAGTTGCACTCAAAAACTTAGAATATAAGAAACGCACAGTGTAGTACATAGTATATGAGTGAGTTGCACTGAAAAACTTAGAATATAAGAAACGCACAGTGTAGTACATAGTATATGAGTGAGTTGCACTGAAAAACTTAGAATATAAGAAACGCACAGTGTAATACATAGTATATGAGTGAGTTGCACTGAAAAACTTAGAATATAAGAAACGCACAGTGTAGTACATAGTATATGAGTGAGTTGCACTGAAAAACTTAGAATATAAGAAACGCACAGTGTAGTAAATAGTATATGAGTGAGTTGCACTGAAAAACTTAGAATATAAGAAACGCACAGTGTAGTACATAGTATATGAGTGAGTTGCACTGAAAAACTTAGAATATAAGAAACCCACAGTGTAGTACATAGTATATGAGTGAGTTGCACTGAAAAACTTAGAATATAAGAAACGCACAGTGTAGTACATAGTATATGAGTGAGTTGCACTGAAAAACTTAGAATATAAGAAACGCACAGTGTAGTACATAGTATATGAGTGAGTTGCACTGAAAAACTTAGAATATAAGAAACGCACAGTGTAGTACATAGTATATGAGTGAGTTGCACTGAAAAACTTAGAATATAAGAAACGCACAGTGTAGTACATAATATATGAGTGAGTTGCACTGAAAAACTTAGAATATAAGAAACGCACAGTGTAGTACATAGTATATGAGTGAGTTGCACTCAAAAACTTAGAATATAAGAAACGCACAGTGTAGTACATAGTATATGAGTGAGTTGCACTGAAAAACTTAGAATATAAGAAACGCACAGTGTAGTACATAGTATATGAGTGAGTTGCACTGAAAAACTCTAGAATATAAGAAACGCACAGTGTAGTACATAGTATATGAGTGAGTTGCACTGAAAAACTTAGAATATAAGAAACGCACAGTGTAGTACATAGTATATGAGTGAGTTGCACTGAAAAACTTAGAATATAAGAAACGCACAGTGTAGTACATAGTATATGAGTGAGTTGCACTGAAAAACTTAGAATATAAGAAACGCAGTGTAGTACATAGTATATGAGTGAGTTGCACTGAAAAACTTAGAATATAAGAAACGCACAGTGTAGTACATAGTATATGAGTGAGTTGCACTGAAAAACTTAGAATATAAGAAACGCACAGTGTAGTACATAGTATATGAGTGAGTTGCACTGAAAAAATTAGAATATAAGAAACGCACAGTGTAGTACATAGTATATGAGTGAGTTGCACTGAAAAACTTAGAATATAAGAAACGCACAGTGTAGTACATAGTATATGAGTGAGTTGCACTGAAAAACTTAGAATATAAGAAACGCACAGTGTAGTACATAGTATATGAGTGAGTTGCACTGAAAAACTTAGAATATAAGAAACGCACAGTGTAGTACATAGTATATGAGTGAGTTGCACTGAAAAACTTAGAATATAAGAAACGCACAGTGTAGTATATAGTATATGAGTGAGTTGCACTGAAAAACTTAGAATTTACTGAAAAACCCGCATTACACGAAATGCACAGTGTAGTACATACTATATGAGTGAGTTGCACTGAAAAACTTAGAATATAAGAAACGCACAGTGTAGTACATAGTATATGAGTGAGTTGCACTGAAAAACTTAGAATATAAGAAACGCACAGTGTAGTACATAGTATATGAGTGAGTTGCACTGAAAAACTTAGAATATAAGAAACGCACAGTGTAGTACATAGTATATGAGTGAGTTGCACTGAAAAACTTAGAATATAAGAAACGCACAGTGTAGTACATAGTATATGAGTGAGTTGCACTGAAAAACTTAGAATATAAGAAACGCACAGTGTAGTACATAGTATATGAGTGAGTTGCACTGAAAAACTTAGAATATAAGAAATGCACAGTGTAGTACATAGTATATGAGTGAGTTGCACTGAAAAACTTAGAATATAAGAAACGCACAGTGTAGTACATAGTATATGAGTGAGTTGCACTGAAAAACTTAGAATATAAGAAACGCACAGTGTAGTACATAGTATATGAGTGAGTTGCACTCAAAAACTTAGAATATAAAAAACGCACAGTGTAGTACATAGTATATGAGTGAGTTGCACTGAAAAACTTAGAATATAAGAAACGCACAGTGTAGTACATAGTATATGAGTGAGTTGCACTGAAAAACTTAGAATATAAGAAACGCACAGTGTAGTACATAGTATATGAGTGAGTTGCACTGAAAAACTTAGAATATAAGAAACGCACAGTGTTGTACATAGTATATGAGTGAGTTGCACTGAAAAACTTAGAATATAAGAAACGCACAGTGTAGTACATAGTATATGAGTGAGTTGCACTGAAAAACTTAGAATATAAGAAACGCACAGTGTAGTACATAGTATATGAGTGAGTTGCACTCAAAAACTTAGAATATAAGAAACGCACAGTGTAGTACATAGTATATGAGTGAGTTGCACTGAAAAACTCTAGAATATAAGAAACGCACAGTGTAGTACATAGTATATGAGTGAGTTGCACTGAAAAACTTAGAATATAAGAAACGCACAGTGTAATACATAGTATATGAGTGAGTTGCACTGAAAAACTTAGAATATAAGAAACGCACAGTGTAGTACATAGTATATGAGTGAGTTGCACTGAAAAACTTAGAATATAAGAAACGCACAGTGTAGTACATAGTATATGAGTGAGTTGCACTCAAAAACTTAGAATATAAGAAACGCACAGTGTAGTACATAGTATATGAGTGAGTTGCACTGAAAAACTCTAGAATATAAGAAACGCACAGTGTAGTACATAGTATATGAGTGAGTTGCACTGAAAAACTTAGAATATAAGAAACGCACAGTGTAATACATAGTATATGAGTGAGTTGCACTGAAAAACTTAGAATATAAGAAACGCACAGTGTAGTACATAGTATATGAGTGAGTTGCACTGAAAAACTTAGAATATAAGAAACGCACAGTGTAGTACATAGTATATGAGTGAGTTGCGATGAAAAACTTAGAATATAAGAAACGCACAGTGTAGTACATAGTATATGAGTGAGTTGCACTGAAAAACTTAGAATATAAAAAACGCACAGTGTAGTACATAGTATATGAGTGAGTTGCACTGAACAACTTAGAATATAAGAAACGCACAGTGTAGTACATAGTATATGAGTGAGTTGCACTGAACAACTTAGAATATAAGAAACGCACAGTGTAGTACATAGTATATGAGTGAGTTGCACTGAAAAACTTAGAATATAAGAAACGCACAGTGTAGTACATAGTATATGAGTGAGTTGCACTGAAAAACTTAGAATATAAGAAACGCACAGTGTAGTACATAGTATATGAGTGAGTTGCACTGAAAAACTTAGAATATAAGAAACGCACAGTGTAGTACATAGTATATGAGTGAGTTGCACTGAAAAACTTAGAATATAAGAAACGCACAGTGTAGTACATAGTATATGAGTGAGTTGCACTCAAAAACTTAGAATATAAGAAACGCACAGTGTAGTACATAGTATATGAGTGAGTTGAGATGAAAAACTTAGAATATAAGAAACGCACAGTGTAGTACATAGTATATGAGTGAGTTGCGATGAAAAACTTAGAATATAAGAAACGCACAGTGTAGTACATAGTATATGAGTGAGTTGCACTGAAAAACTTAGAATATAAGAAACGCACAGTGTAGTACATAGTATATGAGTGAGTTGCACTGAAAAACTTAGAATATAAGAAACGCACAGTGTAGTACATAGTATATGAGTGAGTTGCACTGAAAAACTTAGAATATAAGAAACGCACAGTGTAGTACATAGTATATGAGTGAGTTGCACTGAAAAACTTAGAATATAAGAAACGCACAGTGTAGTACATAGTATATGAGTGAGTTGCGATGAAAAACTTAGAATATAAGAAACGCACAGTGTAGTACATAGTATATGAGTGAGTTGCACTGAAAAACTTAGAATATAAGAAACGCACAGTGTAGTACATAGTATATGAGTGAGTTGCACTGAAAACTTAGAATTTAAGAAACGCACAGTGTAGTACATAGTATATGAGTGAGTTGCACTGAAAAACTTAGAATATAAGAAACGCACAGTGTCTTACATAGTATATGAGTGAGTTGCACTGAAAAACTTAGAATATAAGAAATGCACAGTGTAGTACATAGTATATGAGTGAGTTGCACTGAAAAACTTAGAATATAAGAAACGCACAGTGTAGTACATAGTATATGAGTGAGTTGCACTGAAAAACTTAGAATATAAGAAACGCACAGTGTAGTACATAGTATATGAGTGAGTTGCACTGAAAAACTTAGAATATAAGAAACGCACAGTGTAGTACATAGTATATGAGTGAGTTGCACTGAAAAACTTAGAATATAAGAAACGCACAGTGTAGTACATAGTATATGAGTGAGTTGCACTGAAAAACTTAGAATATAAGAAACGCACAGTGCAGTACATAGTATATGAGTGAGTTGCACTGAAAAACTTAGAATATAAGAAACGCACAGTGTAGTACATAGTATATGAGTGAGTTGCACTGAAAAACTTAGAATATAAGAAACGCACAGTGTAGTACATAGTATATGAGTGAGTTGCACTGAAAAACTTAGAATATAAGAAACGCACAGTGTAGTACATAGTATATGAGTGAGTTGCACTGAAAAACTTAGAATATAAGAAACGCACAGTGTAGTACATAGTATATGAGTGAGTTGCACTGAAAAACTTAGAATATAAGAAACGCACAGTGTAGTACATAGTATATGAGTGAGTTGCACTGAAAAACTTAGAATATAAGAAACGCACAGTGTAGTACATAGTATATGAGTGAGTTGCACTGAAAAACTTAGAATATAAGAAACGCACAGTGTAGTACATAGTATATGAGTGAGTTGCACTGAAAAACTTAGAATATAAGAAACGCACAGTGTAGTACATAGTATATGAGTGAGTTGCACTGAAAAACTTAGAATTTACTGAAAAACCCGCATTACACGAAATGCACAGTGTAGTACATAGTATATGAGTGAGTTGCACTGAAAAACTTAGAATATAAGAAACGCACAGTGTAGTACATAGTATATGAGTGAGTTGCACTGAAAAACTTAGAATATAAGAAACGCACAGTGTAGTACATAGTATATGAGTGAGTTGCACTGAAAAACTTAGAATATAAGAAACGCACAGTGTAGTACATAGTATATGAGTGAGTTGCGATGAAAAACTTAGAATATAAGAAACGCACAGTGTAGTACATAGTATATGAGTGAGTTGCACTGAAAAACTTAGAATATAAGAAACGCACAGTGTAGTACATAGTATATGAGTGAGTTGCACTGAAAAACTTAGAATATAAGAAACGCACAGTGTAGTACATAGTATATGAGTGAGTTGCACTGAAAAACTTAGAATATAAGAAACGCACAGTGTAGTACATAGTATATGAGTGAGTTGCACTGAAAAACTTAGAATTTACTGAAAAACCCGCATTACACGAAATGCACAGTGTAGTACATAGTATATGAGTGAGTTGCACTGAAAAACTTAGAATATAAGAAACGCACAGTGTAGTACATAGTATATGAGTGAGTTGCACTGAAAAACTTAGAATATAAGAAACGCACAGTGTAGTACATAGTATATGAGTGAGTTGCACTGAAAAACTGAGAATATAAGAAACGCACAGTGTAGTACATAGTATATGAGTGAGTTGCGATGAAAAACTTAGAATATAAGAAACGCACAGTGTAGTACATAGTATATGAGTGAGTTGCACTGAAAAACTTAGAATATAAGAAACGCACAGTGTAGTACATAGTATATGAGTGAGTTGCACTGAAAAACTTAGAATATAAGAAACGCACAGTGTAGTACATAGTATATGAGTGAGTTGCACTGAAAAACTTAGAATATAAGAAACGCACAGTGTAGTACATAGTATATGAGTGAGTTGCACTGAAAAACTTAGAATATAAGAAACGCACAGTGTAGTACATAGTATATGAGTGAGTTGCACTGAAAAACTTAGAATATAAGAAACGCACAGTGTAGTACATAATATATGAGTGAGTTGCACTGAAAAACTTAGAATATAAGAAACGCACAGTGTAGTACATAGTATATGAGTGAGTTGCACTCAAAAACTTAGAATATAAGAAACGCACAGTGTAGTACATAGTATATGAGTGAGTTGCACTGAAAAACTTAGAATATAAGAAACGCACAGTGTAGTACATAGTATATGAGTGAGTTGCACTGAAAAACTCTAGAATATAAGAAACCCACAGTGTAGTACATAGTATATGAGTGAGTTGCACTGAAAAACTTAGAATATAAGAAACGCACAGTGTAGTACATAGTATATGAGTGAGTTGCACTGAAAAACTTAGAATATAAGAAACGCACAGTGTAGTACATAGTATATGAGTGAGTTGCACTGAAAAACTTAGAATATAAGAAACGCACAGCGTAGTACATAGTATATGAGTGAGTTGCACTGAAAAACTTAGAATATAAGAAACGCACAGTGTAGTACATAGTATATGAGTGAGTTGCACTGAAAAACTTAGAATATAAGAAACGCACAGTGTAGTACATAGTATATGAGTGAGTTGCACTGAAAAACTTAGAATATAAGAAACGCACAGTGTAGTACATAGTATATGAGTGAGTTGCACTGAAAAACTTAGAATATAAGAAACGCACAGTGTAGTACATAGTATATGAGTGAGTTGCACTGAAAAACTTAGAATATAAGAAACGCACAGTGTAGTACATAGTATATGAGTGAGTTGCACTGAAAAACTTAGAATATAAGAAACGCACAGTGTAGTACATAGTATATGAGTGAGTTGCACTGAAAAACTTAGAATATAAGAAAAGCACAGTGTAGTATATAGTATATGAGTGAGTTGCACTGAAAAACTTAGAATTTACTGAAAAACCCGCATTACACGAAATGCACAGTGTAGTACATAGTATATGAGTGAGTTGCACTGAAAAACTTAGAATATAAGAAACGAACAGTGTAGTACATAGTATATGAGTGAGTTGCACTGAAAAACTTAGAATATAAGAAACGCACAGTGTAGTACATAGTATATGAGTGAGTTGCACTGAAAAACTTAGAATATAAGAAACGCACAGTGTAGTACATAGTATATGAGTGAGTTGCACTGAAAAACTTAGAATATAAGAAACGCACAGTGTAGTACATAGTATATGAGTGAGTTGCACTGAAAAACTTAGAATATAAGAAACGCACAGTGTAGTACATAGTATATGAGTGAGTTGCACTGAAAAACTTAGAATTTACTGAAAAACCCGCATTACACGAAATGCACAGTGTAGTACATAGTATATGAGTGAGTTGCACTGAAAAACTTAGAATATAAGAAACGCACAGTGTAGTACATAGTATATGAGTGAGTTGCACTGAAAAACTTAGAATATAAGAAACGCACAGTGTAGTACATAGTATATGAGTGAGTTGCACTGAAAAACTTAGAATATAAGAAACGCACAGTGTAGTACATAGTATATGAGTGAGTTGCGATGAAAAACTTAGAATATAAGAAACGCACAGTGTAGTACATAGTATATGAGTGAGTTGCACTGAAAAACTTAGAATATAAGAAACGCACAGTGTAGTACATAGTATATGAGTGAGTTGCACTGAAAAACTTAGAATATAAGAAACGCACAGTGTAGTACATAGTATATGAGTGAGTTGCACTGAAAAACTTAGAATATAAGAAACGCACAGTGTAGTACATAGTATATGAGTGAGTTGCACTGAAAAACTTAGAATTTACTGAAAAACCCGCATTACACGAAATGCACAGTGTAGTACATAGTATATGAGTGAGTTGCACTGAAAAACTTAGAATATAAGAAACGCACAGTGTAGTACATAGTATATGAGTGAGTTGCACTGAAAAACTTAGAATATAAGAAACGCACAGTGTAGTACATAGTATATGAGTGAGTTGCACTGAAAAACTGAGAATATAAGAAACGCACAGTGTAGTACATAGTATATGAGTGAGTTGCGATGAAAAACTTAGAATATAAGAAACGCACAGTGTAGTACATAGTATATGAGTGAGTTGCACTGAAAAACTTAGAATATAAGAAACGCACAGTGTAGTACATAGTATATGAGTGAGTTGCACTGAAAAACTTAGAATATAAGAAACGCACAGTGTAGTACATAGTATATGAGTGAGTTGCACTGAAAAACTTAGAATATAAGAAACGCACAGTGTAGTACATAGTATATGAGTGAGTTGCACTGAAAAACTTAGAATATAAGAAACGCACAGTGTAGTACATAGTATATGAGTGAGTTGCACTGAAAAACTTAGAATATAAGAAACGCACAGTGTAGTACATAATATATGAGTGAGTTGCACTGAAAAACTTAGAATATAAGAAACGCACAGTGTAGTACATAGTATATGAGTGAGTTGCACTCAAAAACTTAGAATATAAGAAACGCACAGTGTAGTACATAGTATATGAGTGAGTTGCACTGAAAAACTTAGAATATAAGAAACGCACAGTGTAGTACATAGTATATGAGTGAGTTGCACTGAAAAACTCTAGAATATAAGAAACGCACAGTGTAGTACATAGTATATGAGTGAGTTGCACTGAAAAACTTAGAATATAAGAAACGCACAGTGTAGTACATAGTATATGAGTGAGTTGCACTGAAAAACTTAGAATATAAGAAACGCACAGTGTAGTACATAGTATATGAGTGAGTTGCACTGAAAAACTTAGAATATAAGAAACGCACAGTGTAGTACATAGTATATGAGTGAGTTGCACTGAAAAACTTAGAATATAAGAAACGCACAGTGTAGTACATAGTATATGAGTGAGTTGCACTGAAAAACTTAGAATATAAGAAACGCACAGTGTAGTACATAGTATATGAGTGAGTTGCACTGAAAAAATTAGAATATAAGAAACGCACAGTGTAGTACATAGTATATGAGTGAGTTGCACTGAAAAATTTAGAATATAAGAAACGCACAGTGTAGTACATAGTATATGAGTGAGTTGCACTGAAAAAATTAGAATATAAGAAACGCACAGTGTAGTACATAGTATATGAGTGAGTTGCACTGAAAAACTTAGAATATAAGAAACGCACAGTGTAGTACATAGTATATGAGTGAGTTGCACTGAAAAACTTAGAATATAAGAAACGCACAGTGTAGTATATAGTATATGAGTGTGTTGCACTGAAAAACTTAGAATTTACTGAAAAACCCGCATTACACGAAATGCACAGTGTAGTACATAGTATATGAGTGAGTTGCACTGAAAAACTTAGAATATAAGAAACGCACAGTGTAGTACATAGTATATGAGTGAGTTGCACTGAAAAACTTAGAATATAAGAAACGCACAGTGTAGTACATAGTATATGAGTGAGTTGCACTGAAAAACTTAGAATATAAGAAACGCACAGTGTAGTACATAGTATATGAGTGAGTTGCACTGAAAAACTTAGAATATAAGAAACGCACAGTGTAGTACATAGTATATGAGTGAGTTGCACTGAAAAACTTAGAATATAAGAAACGCACAGTGTAGTACATAGTATATGAGTGAGTTGCACTGAAAAACTTAGAATATAAGAAACGCACAGTGTAGTACATAGTATATGAGTGAGTTGCACTCAAAAACTTAGAATATAAGAAACGCACAGTGTAGTACATAGTATATGAGTGAGTTGCACTGAAAAACTCTAGAATATAAGAAACGCACAGTGTAGTACATAGTATATGAGTGAGTTGCACTGAAAAACTTAGAATATAAGAAACGCACAGTGTAATACATAGTATATGAGTGAGTTGCACTGAAAAACTTAGAATATAAGAAACGCACAGTGTAGTACATAGTATATGAGTGAGTTGCACTGAAAAACTTAGAATTTAAGAAACGCACAGTGTAGTACATAGTATATGAGTGAGTTGCACTGAAAAACTTAGAATATAAGAAACGCACAGTGTAGTACATAGTATGTGAGTGAGTTGCACTGAAACACTTAGAATATAAGAAACGCACAGTGTAGTACATAGTATATGAGTGAGTTGCACTGAAAAACTTAGAATATAAGAAACGCACAGTGTAGTACATAGTATATGAGTGAGTTGCACTGAAAAACTTAGAATATAAGAAACGCTCAGTGTAGTACATAGTATATGAGTGAGTTGCACTCAAAAACTTAGAATATAAGAAACGCACAGTGTAGTACATAGTATATCAGTGAGTTGCACTGAAAAACTTAGAATATAAGAAACGCACAGTGTAGTACATAGTATATGAGTGAGTTGCACTGAAAAACTTAGAATATAAGAAACGCACAGTGTAGTACATAGTATATGAGTGAGTTGCACTGAAAAACTTAGAATATAAGAAACGCACAGTGTAGTACATAGTATATGAGTGAGTTGCACTGAAAAACTTAGAATATAAGAAACGCACAGTGTAGTACATAGTATATGAGTGAGTTGCACTGAAAAACTTAGAATATAAGAAACGCACAGTGTAGTACATAGTATATGAGTGAGTTGTGATGAAAAACTTAGAATATAAGAAACGCACAGTGTAGTACATAGTATATGAGTGAATTGCACTGAAAAACTTAGAATATAAAAAACGCACAGTGTAGTACATAGTATATGAGTGAGTTGCACTGAACAACTTAGAATATAAGAAACGCACAGTGTAGTACATAGTATATGAGTGAGTTGCACTGAACAACTTAGAATATAAGAAACGCACAGTGTAGTACATAGTATATGAGTGAGTTGCACTGAAAAACTTAGAATATAAGAAACGCACAGTGTAGTACATAGTATATGAGTGAGTTGCACTGAAAAACTTAGAATATAAGAAACGCACAGTGTAGTACATAGTATATGAGTGAGTTGCACTGAAAAACTTAGAATATAAGAAACGCACAGTGTAGTACATAGTATATGAGTGAGTTGCACTGAAAAACTTAGAATATAAGAAACGCACAGTGTAGTACATAGTATATGAGTGAGTTGCACTGAAAAACTTAGAATATAAGAAACGCACAGTGTAGTACATAGTATATGAGTGAGTTGCGATGAAAAACTTAGAATATAAGAAACGCACAGTGTAGTACATAGTATATGAGTGAGTTGCGATGAAAAACTTAGAATATAAGAAACGCACAGTGTAGTACATAGTATATGAGTGAGTTGCACTGAAAAACTTAGAATATAAGAAACGCACAGTGTAGTACATAGTATATGAGTGAGTTGCACTGAAAAACTTAGAATATAAGAAACGCACAGTGTAGTACATAGTATATGAGTGAGTTGCACTGAAAAACTTAGAATATAAGAAACGCACAGTGTAGTACATAGTATATGAGTGAGTTGCGATGAAAAACTTAGAATATAAGAAACGCACAGTGTAGTACATAGTATATGAGTGAGTTGCACTGAAAAACTTAGAATATAAGAAACGCACAGTGTAGTACATAGTATATGAGTGAGTTGCACTGAAAACTTAGAATTTAAGAAACGCACAGTGTAGTACATAGTATATGAGTGAGTTGCACTGAAAAACTTAGAATATAAGAAACGCACAGTGTCTTACATAGTATATGAGTGAGTTGCACTGAAAAACTTAGAATATAAGAAACGCACAGTGTAGTACATAGTATATGAGTGAGTTGCACTGAAAAACTTAGAATATAAGAAACGCACAGTGTAGTACATAGTATATGAGTGAGTTGCACTGAAAAACTTAGAATATAAGAAACGCACAGTGTAGTACATAGTATATGAGTGAGTTGCACTGAAAAACTTAGAATATAAGAAACGCACAGTGTAGTACATAGTATATGAGTGAGTTGCACTGAAAAACTTAGAATATAAGAAACGCACAGTGTAGTACATAGTATATGAGTGAGTTGCACTGAAAAACTTAGAATATAAGAAACGCACAGTGTAGTACATAGTATATGAGTGAGTTGCACTGAAAAACTTAGAATATAAAAAAAGCACAGTGTAGTACATAGTATATGAGTGAGTTGCACTGAAAAACTTAGAATATAAGAAACGCACAGTGTAGTACATAGTATATGAGTGAGTTGCACTGAAAAACTTAGAATATAAGAAACGCACAGTGTAGTACATAGTATATGAGTGAGTTGCACTGAAAAACTTAGAATATAAGAAACGCACAGTGTAGTACATAGTATATGAGTGAGTTGCACTGAAAAACTTAGAATATAAGAAACGCACAGTGTAGTACATAGTATATGAGTGAGTTGCACTGAAAAACTTAGAATATAAGAAACGCACAGTGTAGTACATAGTATATGAGTGAGTTGCACTGAAAAACTTAGAATATAAGAAACGCACAGTGTAGTACATAGTATATGAGTGAGTTGCACTGAAAAACTTAGAATTTACTGAAAAACCCGCATTACACGAAATGCACAGTGTAGTACATAGTATATGAGTGAGTTGCACTGAAAAACTTAGAATATAAGAAACGCACAGTGTAGTACATAGTATATGAGTGAGTTGCACTGAAAAACTTAGAATATAAGAAACGCACAGTGTAGTACATAGTATATGAGTGAGTTGCACTGAAAAACTTAGAATATAAGAAACGCACAGTGTAGTACATAGTATATGAGTGAGTTGCACTGAAAAACTTAGAATATAAGAAACGCACAGTGTAGTACATAGTATATGAGTGAGTTGCACTGAAAAACTTAGAATATAAGAAACGCACAGTGTAGTACATAGTATATGAGTGAGTTGCACTGAAAAACTTAGAATTTACTGAAAAACCCGCATTACACGAAATGCACAGTGTAGTACATAGTATATGAGTGAGTTGCACTGAAAAACTTAGAATATAAGAAACGCACAGTGTAGTACATAGTATATGAGTGAGTTGCACTGAAAAACTTAGAATATAAGAAACGCACAGTGTAGTACATAGTATATGAGTGAGTTGCACTGAAAAACTTAGAATATAAGAAACGCACAGTGTAGTACATAGTATATGAGTGAGTTGCACTGAAAAACTTAGAATATAAGAAACGCACAGTGTAGTACATAGTATATGAGTGAGTTGCACTGAAAAACTTAGAATATAAGAAACGCACAGTGTAGTACATAGTATATGAGTGAGTTGCACTGAAAAACTTAGAATTTACTGAAAAACCCGCATTACACGAAATGCACAGTGTAGTACATAGTATATGAGTGAGTTGCACTGAAAAACTTAGAATATAAGAAACGCACAGTGTAGTACATAGTATATGAGTGAGTTGCACTGAAAAACTTAGAATATAAGAAACGCACAGTGTAGTACATAGTATATGAGTGAGTTGCACTGAAAAACTGAGAATATAAGAAACGCACAGTGTAGTACATAGTATATGAGTGAGTTGCGATGAAAAACTTAGAATATAAGAAACGCACAGTGTAGTACATAGTATATGAGTGAGTTGCACTGAAAAACTTAGAATATAAGAAACGCACAGTGTAGTACATAGTATATGAGTGAGTTGCACTGAAAAACTTAGAATATAAGAAACGCACAGTGTAGTACATAGTATATGAGTGAGTTGCACTGAAAAACTTAGAATATAAGAAACGCACAGTGTAGTACATAGTATATGAGTGAGTTGCGAAGAAAAACTTAGAATATAAGAAACGCACAGTGTAGTACATAGTATATGAGTGAGTTGCACTGAAAAACTTAGAATATAAGAAACGCACAGTGTAGTACATAGTATATGAGTGAGTTGCACTGAACAACTTAGAATATAAGAAACGCACAGTGTAGTACATAGTATATGAGTGAGTTGCACTGAACAACTTAGAATATAAGAAACGCACAGTGTAGTACATAGTATATGAGTGAGTTGCACTGAAAAACTTAGAATATAAGAAACGCACAGTGTAGTACATAGTATATGAGTGAGTTGCACTGAAAAACTTAGAATATAAGAAACGCACAGTGTAGTACATAGTATATGAGTGAGTTGCACTGAAAAACTTAGAATATAAGAAACGCACAGTGTAGTACATAGTATATGAGTGAGTTGCACTGAAAAACTTAGAATATAAGAAACGCACAGTGTAGTACATAGTATATGAGTGAGTTGCACTGAAAAACTTAGAATATAAGAAACGCACAGTGTAGTACATAGTATATGAGTGAGTTGCGATGAAAAACTTAGAATATAAGAAACGCACAGTGTAGTACATAGTATATGAGTGAGTTGCGATGAAAAACTTAGAATATAAGAAACGCACAGTGTAGTACATAGTATATGAGTGAGTTGCACTGAAAAACTTAGAATATAAGAAACGCACAGTGTAGTACATAGTATATGAGTGAGTTGCACTGAAAAACTTAGAATATAAGAAACGCACAGTGTAGTACATAGTATATGAGTGAGTTGCACTGAAAAACTTAGAATATAAGAAACGCACAGTGTAGTACATAGTATATGAGTGAGTTGCACTGAAAAACTTAGAATATAAGAAACGCACAGTGTAGTACATAGTATATGAGTGAGTTGCACTGAAAAACTTAGAATATAAGAAACGCACAGTGTAGTACATAGTATATGAGTGAGTTGCGATGAAAAACTTAGAATATAAGAAACGCACAGTGTAGTACATAGTATATGAGTGAGTTGCGATGAAAAACTTAGAATATAAGAAACGCACAGTGTAGTACATAGTATATGAGTGAGTTGCACTGAAAAACTTAGAATATAAGAAACGCACAGTGTAGTACATAGTATATGAGTGAGTTGCACTGAAAAACTTAGAATATAAGAAACGCACAGTGTAGTACATAGTATATGAGTGAGTTGCACTGAAAAACTTAGAATATAAGAAACGCACAGTGTAGTACATAGTATATGAGTGAGTTGCACTGAAAAACTTAGAATATAAGAAACGCACAGTGTAGTACATAGTATATGAGTGAGTTGCACTGAAAAACTTAGAATATAAGAAACGCACAGTGTAGTACATAGTATATGAGTGAGTTGCACTGAAAAACTTAGAATATAAGAAACGCACAGTGTAGTACATAGTATATGAGTGAGTTGCGATGAAAAACTTAGAATATAAGAAACGCACAGTGTAGTACATAGTATATGAGTGAGTTGCACTGAAAAACTTAGAATATAAGAAACGCACAGTGTAGTACATAGTATATGAGTGAGTTGCACTGAAAACTTAGAATTTAAGAAACGCACAGTGTAGTACATAGTATATGAGTGAGTTGCACTGAAAAACTTAGAATATAAGAAACGCACAGTGTCTTACATAGTATATGAGTGAGTTGCACTGAAAAACTTAGAATATAAGAAACGCACAGTGTAGTACATAGTATATGAGTGAGTTGCACTGAAAAACTTAGAATATAAGAAACGCACAGTGTAGTACATAGTATATGAGTGAGTTGCACTGAAAAACTTAGAATATAAGAAACGCACAGTGTAGTACATAGTATATGAGTGAGTTGCACTGAAAAACTTAGAATATAAGAAACGCACAGTGTAGTACATAGTATATGAGTGAGTTGCACTGAAAAACTTAGAATATAAGAAACGCACAGTGTAGTACATAGTATATGAGTGAGTTGCACTGAAAAACTTAGAATATAAGAAACGCACAGTGTAGTACATAGTATATGAGTGAGTTGCACTGAAAAACTTAGAATATAAGAAACGCACAGTGTAGTACATAGTATATGAGTGAGTTGCACTGAAAAACTTAGAATATAAGAAACGCACAGTGTAGTACATAGTATATGAGTGAGTTGCACTGAAAAACTTAGAATATAAGAAACGCACAGTGTAGTACATAGTATATGAGTGAGTTGCACTGAAAAACTTAGAATATAAGAAACGCACAGTGTAGTACATAGTATATGAGTGAGTTGCACTGAAAAACTTAGAATATAAGAAACGCACAGTGTAGTACATAGTATATGAGTGAGTTGCACTGAAAAACTTAGAATATAAGAAACGCACAGTGTAGTACATAGTATATGAGTGAGTTGCACTGAAAAACTTAGAATATAAGAAACGCACAGTGTAGTACATAGTATATGAGTGAGTTGCACTGAAAAACTTAGAATTTACTGAAAAACCCGCATTACACGAAATGCACAGTGTAGTACATAGTATATGAGTGAGTTGCACTGAAAAACTTAGAATATAAGAAACGCACAGTGTAGTACATAGTATATGAGTGAGTTGCACTGAAAAACTTAGAATATAAGAAACGCACAGTGTAGTACATAGTATATGAGTGAGTTGCACTGAAAAACTTAGAATATAAGAAACGCACAGTGTAGTACATAGTATATGAGTGAGTTGCGATGAAAAACTTAGAATATAAGAAACGCACAGTGTAGTACATAGTATATGAGTGAGTTGCACTGAAAAACTTAGAATATAAGAAACGCACAGTGTAGTACATAGTATATGAGTGAGTTGCACTGAAAAACTTAGAATATAAGAAACGCACAGTGTAGTACATAGTATATGAGTGAGTTGCACTGAAAAACTTAGAATATAAGAAACGCACAGTGTAGTACATAGTATATGAGTGAGTTGCACTGAAAAACTTAGAATATAAGAAACGCACAGTGTAGTACATAGTATATGAGTGAGTTGCGATGAAAAACTTAGAATATAAGAAACGCACAGTGTAGTACATAGTATATGAGTGAGTTGCACTGAAAAACTTAGAATATAAGAAACGCACAGTGTAGTACATAGTATATGAGTGAGTTGCACTGAAAAACTTAGAATATAAGAAACGCACAGTGTAGTACATAGTATATGAGTGAGTTGCACTGAAAAACTTAGAATATAAGAAACGCACAGTGTAGTACATAGTATATGAGTGAGTTGCACTGAAAAACTTAGAATATAAGAAACGCACAGTGTAGTACATAGTATATGAGTGAGTTGCACTGAAAAACTTAGAATATAAGAAACGCACAGTGTAGTACATAGTATATGACTGAGTTGCACTGAAAAACTTAGAATATAAGAAACGCACAGTGTAGTACATAGTATATGACTGAGTTGCACTGAAAAACTTAGAATATAAGAAACGCACAGTGTAGTACATAGTATATGAGTGAGTTGCACTGAAAAACTTAGAATTTAAGAAACGCACAGTGTAGTACATAGTATATGAGTGAGTTGCACTGAAAAACTTAGAATATAAGAAACGCACAGTGTAGTACATAGTATATGAGTGAGTTGCACTGAAAAACTTAGAATATAAGAAACGCACAGTGTAGTACATAGTATATGAGTGAGTTGCACTGAAAAACTTAGAATATAAGAAACGCACAGTGTAGTACATAGTATATGAGTGAGTTGCACTGAAAAACTTAGAATATAAGAAACGCACAGTGTAGTACATATTATATGAGTGAGTTGCACTGAAAAACTTAGAATATAAGAAACGCACAGTGTTGTACATAGTATATGAGTGAGTTGCACTGAAAAACTTAGAATATAAGAAACGCACAGTGTAGTACATAGTATATGAGTGAGTTGCACTGAAAAACTTAGAATATAAGAAACGCACAGTGTAGTACATAGTATATGAGTGAGTTGCACTGAAAAACTTAGAATATAAGACACGCACAGTGTAGTACATAGTATATGAGTGAGTTGCACTGAAAAACTTAGAATATAAGAAACGCACAGTGTAGTACATAGTATATGAGTGAGTTGCACTGAAAAACTTAGAATATAAGAAACGCACAGTGTAGTACATAGTATATGAGTGAGTTGCACTGAAAAACTTAGAATTTAAGAAACGCACATGTAGTACATAGTATATGAGTGAGTTGCACTGAAAAACTTAGAATATAAGAAACGCACAGTGTAGTACATAGTATATGAGTGAGTTGCACTGAAAAACTTAGAATATAAGAAACGCACAGTGTAGTACATAGTATATAAGTGAGTTGCACTGAAAAACTTAGAATATAAGAAACGCACAGTGTAGTACATAGTATATGAGTGAGTTGCGATGAAAAACTTAGAATATAAGAAACGCACAGTGTAGTACATACTATATGAGTGAGTTGCACTGAAAAACTTAGAATATAAGAAACGCACAGTGTAGTACATAGTATATGAGTGAGTTGCACTGAAAACTTAGAATTTAAGAAACGCACAGTGTAGTACATAGTATATGAGTGAGTTGCACTGAAAAACTTAGAATATAAGAAACGCACAGTGTCTTACATAGTATATGAGTGAGTTGCACTGAAAAACTTAGAATATAAGAAACGCACAGTGTAGTACATAGTATATGAGTGAGTTGCACTGAAAAACTTAGAATATAAGAAACGCACAGTGTAGTACATAGTATATGAGTGAGTTGCACTGAAAAACTTAGAATATAAGAAACGCACAGTGTAGTACATAGTATATGAGTGAGTTGCACTGAAAAACTTAGAATATAAGAAACGCACAGTGTAGTACATAGTATATGAGTGAGTTGCACTGAAAAACTTAGAATATAAGAAACGCACAGTGTAGTACATAGTATATGAGTGAGTTGCACTGAAAAACTTAGAATATAAGAAACGCACAGTGTAGTACATAGTATATGAGTGAGTTGCACTGAAAAACTTAGAATATAAGAAACGCACAGTGTAGTACATAGTATATGAGTGAGTTGCACTGAAAAACTTAGAATATAAGAAACGCACAGTGTAGTACATAGTATATGAGTGAGTTGCACTGAAAAACTTAGAATTTACTGAAAAACCCGCATTACACGAAATGCACAGTGTAGTACATAGTATATGAGTGAGTTGCACTGAAAAACTTAGAATATAAGAAACGCACAGTGTAGTACATAGTATATGAGTGAGTTGCACTGAAAAACTTAGAATATAAGAAACGCACAGTGTAGTACATAGTATATGAGTGAGTTGCACTGAAAAACTTAGAATATAAGAAACGCACAGTGTAGTACATAGTATATGAGTGAGTTGCGATGAAAAACTTAGAATATAAGAAACGCACAGTGTAGTACATAGTATATGAGTGAGTTGCACTGAAAAACTTAGAATATAAGAAACGCACAGTGTAGTACATAGTATATGAGTGAGTTGCACTGAAAAACTTAGAATATAAGAAACGCACAGTGTAGTACATAGTATATGAGTGAGTTGCACTGAAAAACTTAGAATATAAGAAACGCACAGTGTAGTACATAGTATATGAGTGAGTTGCACTGAAAAACTTAGAATATAAGAAACGCACAGTGTAGTACATAGTATATGAGTGAGTTGCGATGAAAAACTTAGAATATAAGAAACGCACAGTGTAGTACATAGTATATGAGTGAGTTGCACTGAAAAACTTAGAATATAAGAAACGCACAGTGTAGTACATAGTATATGAGTGAGTTGCACTGAAAAACTTAGAATATAAGAAACGCACAGTGTAGTACATAGTATATGAGTGAGTTGCACTGAAAAACTTAGAATATAAGAAACGCACAGTGTAGTACATAGTATATGAGTGAGTTGCACTGAAAAACTTAGAATATAAGAAACGCACAGTGTAGTACATAGTATATGAGTGAGTTGCACTGAAAAACTTAGAATATAAGAAACGCACAGTGTAGTACATAGTATATGACTGAGTTGCACTGAAAAACTTAGAATATAAGAAACGCACAGTGTAGTACATAGTATATGACTGAGTTGCACTGAAAAACTTAGAATATAAGAAACGCACAGTGTAGTACATAGTATATGAGTGAGTTGCACTGAAAAACTTAGAATTTAAGAAACGCACAGTGTAGTACATAGTATATGAGTGAGTTGCACTGAAAAACTTAGAATATAAGAAACGCACAGTGTAGTACATAGTATATGAGTGAGTTGCACTGAAAAACTTAGAATATAAGAAACGCACAGTGTAGTACATAGTATATGAGTGAGTTGCACTGAAAAACTTAGAATATAAGAAACGCACAGTGTAGTACATAGTATATGAGTGAGTTGCACTGAAAAACTTAGAATATAAGAAACGCACAGTGTAGTACATATTATATGAGTGAGTTGCACTGAAAAACTTAGAATATAAGAAACGCACAGTGTTGTACATAGTATATGAGTGAGTTGCACTGAAAAACTTAGAATATAAGAAACGCACAGTGTAGTACATAGTATATGAGTGAGTTGCACTGAAAAACTTAGAATATAAGAAACGCACAGTGTAGTACATAGTATATGAGTGAGTTGCACTGAAAAACTTAGAATATAAGACACGCACAGTGTAGTACATAGTATATGAGTGAGTTGCACTGAAAAACTTAGAATATAAGAAACGCACAGTGTAGTACATAGTATATGAGTGAGTTGCACTGAAAAACTTAGAATATAAGAAACGCACAGTGTAGTACATAGTATATGAGTGAGTTGCACTGAAAAACTTAGAATTTAAGAAACGCACATGTAGTACATAGTATATGAGTGAGTTGCACTGAAAAACTTAGAATATAAGAAACGCACAGTGTAGTACATAGTATATGAGTGAGTTGCACTGAAAAACTTAGAATATAAGAAACGCACAGTGTAGTACATAGTATATAAGTGAGTTGCACTGAAAAACTTAGAATATAAGAAACGCACAGTGTAGTACATAGTATATGAGTGAGTTGCGATGAAAAACTTAGAATATAAGAAACGCACAGTGTAGTACATACTATATGAGTGAGTTGCACTGAAAAACTTAGAATATAAGAAACGCACAGTGTAGTACATAGTATATGAGTGAGTTGCACTGAAAACTTAGAATTTAAGAAACGCACAGTGTAGTACATAGTATATGAGTGAGTTGCACTGAAAAACTTAGAATATAAGAAACGCACAGTGTCTTACATAGTATATGAGTGAGTTGCACTGAAAAACTTAGAATATAAGAAACGCACAGTGTAGTACATAGTATATGAGTGAGTTGCACTGAAAAACTTAGAATATAAGAAACGCACAGTGTAGTACATAGTATATGAGTGAGTTGCACTGAAAAACTTAGAATATAAGAAACGCACAGTGTAGTACATAGTATATGAGTGAGTTGCACTGAAAAACTTAGAATATAAGAAACGCACAGTGTAGTACATAGTATATGAGTGAGTTGCACTGAAAAACTTAGAATATAAGAAACGCACAGTGTAGTACATAGTATATGAGTGAGTTGCACTGAAAAACTTAGAATATAAGAAACGCACAGTGTAGTACATAGTATATGAGTGAGTTGCACTGAAAAACTTAGAATATAAGAAACGCACAGTGTAGTACATAGTATATGAGTGAGTTGCACTGAAAAACTTAGAATATAAGAAACGCACAGTGTAGTACATAGTATATGAGTGAGTTGCACTGAAAAACTTAGAATTTACTGAAAAACCCGCATTACACGAAATGCACAGTGTAGTACATAGTATATGAGTGAGTTGCACTGAAAAACTTAGAATATAAGAAACGCACATTGTAGTACATAGTATATGAGTGAGTTGCACTGAAAAACTTAGAATATAAGAAACGCACAGTGTAGTACATAGTATATGAGTGAATTGCACTGAAAAACTTAGAATATAAGAAACGCACAGTGTAGTACATAGTATATGAGTGAGTTGCGATGAAAAACTTAGAATATAAGAAACGCACAGTGTAGTACATAGTATATGAGTGAGTTGCGATGAAAAACTTAGAATATAAGAAACGCACAGTGTAGTACATAGTATATGAGTGAGTTGCACTGAAAAACTTAGAATATAAGAAACGCACAGTGTAGTACATAGTATATGAGTGAGTTGCACTGAAAAACTTAGAATATAAGAAACGCACAGTGTAGTACATAGTATATGAGTGAGTTGCACTGAAAAACTTAGAATTTACTGAAAAACCCGCATTACACGAAATGCACAGTGTAGTACATAGTATATGAGTGAGTTGCACTGAAAAACTTAGAATATAAGAAACGCACAGTGTAGTACATAGTATATGAGTGAGTTGCACTGAAAAACTTAGAATATAAGAAACGCACAGTGTAGTACATAGTATATGAGTGAGTTGCACTGAAAAACTTAGAATATAAGAAACGCACAGTGTAGTACATAGTATATGAGTGAGTTGCGATGAAAAACTTAGAATATAAGAAACGCACAGTGTAGTACATAGTATATGAGTGAGTTGCACTGAAAAACTTAGAATATAAGAATTGCACAGTGTAGTACATAGTATATGAGTGAGTTGCACTGAAAAACTTAGAATATAAGAAACGCACAGTGTAGTACATAGTATATGAGTGAGTTGCACTGAAAAACTTAGAATATAAGAAACGCACAGTGTAGTACATAGTATATGAGTGAGTTGCACTGAAAAACTTAGAATATAAGAAACGCACAGTGTAGTACATAGTATATGAGTGAGTTGCACTGAAAAACTTAGAATATAAGAAACGCACAGTGTAGTACATAGTATATGAGTGAGTTGCACTGAAAAACTTAGAATATAAGAAACGCACAGTGTAGTACATAGTATATGAGTGAGTTGCACTGAAAAACTTAGAATATAAGAAACGCACAGTGTAGTACATAGTATATGAGTGAGTTGCACTGAAAAACTTAGAATATAAGAAACGCACAGTGTAGTACATAGTATATGAGTGAGTTGCACTGAAAAACTTAGAATATAAGAAACGCACAGTGTAGTACATAGTATATGAGTGAGTTGCACTGAAAAACTTAGAATATAAGAAACGAACAGTGTAGTACATAGTATATGAGTGAGTTGCACTGAAAAACTTAGAATATAAGAAACGCACAGTGTAGTACATAGTATATGAGTGAGTTGCACTGAAAAACTTAGAATTTAAGAAACGCACAGTGTAGTACATAGTATATGAGTGAGTTGCACTGAAAAACTTAGAATATAAGAAACGCACAGTGTAGTACATAGTATATGAGTGAGTTGCACTGAAAAACTTAGAATATAAGAAACGCACAGTGTAGTACATACTATATGAGTGAGTTGCACTGAAAAACTTAGAATATAAGAAACGCACAGTGTAGTACATAGTATATGAGTGAGTTGCACTGAAAAACTTAGAATATAAGAAACGCACAGTGTAGTACATAGTATATGAGTGAGTTGCACTGAAAAACTTAGAATATAAGAAACGCACAGTGTAGTACATAGTATATGAGTGAGTTGCACTGAAAAACTTAGAATATAAGAAACGCACAGTGTAGTACATAGTATATGAGTGAGTTGCACTGAAAAACTTAGAATATAAGAAACGCACAGTGTAGTACATAGTATATGAGTGAGTTGCACTGAAAAACTTAGAATATAAGAAACGCACAGTGTAGTACATAGTATATGAGTGAGTTGCACTGAAAAACTTAGAATTTACTGAAAAACCCGCATTACACGAAATGCACAGTGTAGTACATAGTATATGAGTGAGTTGCACTGAAAAACTTAGAATATAAGAAACGCACAGTGTAGTACATAGTATATGAGTGAGTTGCACTGAAAAACTTAGAATATAAGAAACGCACAGTGTAGTACATAGTATATGAGTGAGTTGCACTGAAAAACTTAGAATATAAGAAACGCACAGTGTAGTACATAGTATATGAGTGAGTTGCGATGAAAAACTGAGAATATAAGAAACGCACAGTGTAGTACATAGTATATGAGTGAGTTGCACTGAAAAACTTAGAATATAAGAAACGCACAGTGTAGTACATAGTATATGAGTGAGTTGCACTGAAAAACTTAGAATATAAGAAACGCACAGTGTAGTACATAGTATATGAGTGAGTTGCACTGAAAAACTTAGAATATAAGAAACGCACAGTGTAGTACATAGTATATGAGTGAGTTGCACTGAAAAACTTAGAATTTACTGAAAAACCCGCATTACACGAAATGCACAGTGTAGTACATAGTATATGAGTGAGTTGCACTGAAAAACTTAGAATATAAGAAACGCACAGTGTAGTACATAGTATATGAGTGAGTTGCACTGAAAAACTTAGAATATAAGAAACGCACAGTGTAGTACATAGTATATGAGTGAGTTGCGATGAAAAACTTAGAATATAAGAAACGCACAGTGTAGTACATAGTATATGAGTGAGTTGCACTGAAAAACTTAGAATATAAGAAACGCACAGTGTAGTACATAGTATATGAGTGAGTTGCACTGAAAACTTAGAATTTAAGAAACGCACAGTGTAGTACATAGTATATGAGTGAGTTGCACTGAAAAACTTAGAATATAAGAAACGCACAGTGTCTTACATAGTATATGAGTGAGTTGCACTGAAAAACTTAGAATATAAGAAACGCACAGTGTAGTACATAGTATATGAGTGAGTTGCACTGAAAAACGTAGAATATAAGAAACGCACAGTGTAGTACATAGTATATGAGTGAGTTGCACTGAAAAACTTAGAATATAAGAAACGCACAGTGTAGTACATAGTATATGAGTGAGTTGCACTGAAAAACTTAGAATATAAGAAACGCACAGTGTAGTACATAGTATATGAGTGAGTTGCACTGAAAAACTTAGAATATAAGAAACGCACAGTGTAGTACATAGTATATGAGTGAGTTGCACTGAAAAACTTAGAATATAAGAAACGCACAGTGTAGTACATAGTATATGAGTGAGTTGCACTGAAAAACTTAGAATATAAGAAACGCACAGTGTAGTACATAGTATATGAGTGAGTTGCACTGAAAAACTTAGAATATAAGAAACGCACAGTGTAGTACATAGTATATGAGTGAGTTGCACTGAAAAACTTAGAATATAAGAAACGCACAGTGTAGTACATAGTATATGAGTGAGTTGCACTGAAAAACTTAGAATATAAGAAACGCACAGTGTAGTACATAGTATATGAGTGAGTTGCACTGAAAAACTTAGAATATAAGAAACGCACAGTGTAGTACATAGTATATGAGTGAGTTGCACTGAAAAACTTAGAATATAAGAAACGCACAGTGTAGTACATAGTATATGAGTGAGTTGCACTGAAAAACTTAGAATATAAGAAACGCACAGTGTAGTACATAGTATATGAGTGAGTTGCACTGAAAAACTTAGAATATAAGAAACGCACAGTGTAGTACATAGTATATGAGTGAGATGCACTGAAAAACTTAGAATATAAGAAACGCACAGTGTAGTACATAGTATATGAGTGAGTTGCACTGAAAAAATTAGAATATAAGAAACGCACAGTGTAGTACATAGTATATGAGTGAGTTGCACTGAAAAACTTAGAATATAAGAAACGCACAGTGTAGTACATAGTATATGAGTGAGTTGCACTGAAAAACTTAGAATATAAGAAACGCACAGTGTAGTATATAGTATATGAGTGTGTTGCACTGAAAAACTTAGAATTTACTGAAAAACCCGCATTACACGAAATGCACAGTGTAGTACATAGTATATGAGTGAGTTGCACTGAAAAACTTAGAATATAAGAAACGCACAGTGTAGTACATAGTATATGAGTGAGTTGCACTGAAAAACTTAGAATATAAGAAACGCACAGTGTAGTACATAGTATATGAGTGAGTTGCACTGAAAAACTTAGAATATAAGAAACGCACAGTGTAGTACATAGTATATGAGTGAGTTGCACTGAAAAACTTAGAATATAAGAAACGCACAGTGTAGTACATAGTATATGAGTGAGTTGCACTGAAAAACTTAGAATATAAGAAACGCACAGTGTAGTACATAGTATATGAGTGAGTTGCACTGAAAAACTTAGAATATAAGAAACGCACAGTGTAGTACATAGTATATGAGTGAGTTGCACTGAAAAACTTAGAATTTACTGAAAAACCCGCATTACACGAAATGCACAGTGTAGTACATAGTATATGAGTGAGTTGCACTGAAAAACTTAGAATATAAGAAACGCACAGTGTAGTACATAGTATATGAGTGAGTTGCACTGAAAAACTTAGAATATAAGAAACGCACAGTGTAGTACATAGTATATGAGTGAGTTGCACTGAAAAACTTAGAATATAAGAAACGCACAGTGTAGTACATAGTATATGAGTGAGTTGCGATGAAAAACTTAGAATATAAGAAACGCACAGTGTAGTACATAGTATATGAGTGAGTTGCACTGAAAAACTTAGAATATAAGAAACGCACAGTGTAGTACATAGTATATGAGTGAGTTGCACTGAAAAACTTAGAATATAAGAAACGCACAGTGTAGTACATAGTATATGAGTGAGTTGCACTGAAAAACTTAGAATATAAGAAACGCACAGTGTAGTACATAGTATATGAGTGAGTTGCACTGAAAAACTTAGAATATAAGAAACGCACAGTGTAGTACATAGTATATGAGTGAGTTGCGATGAAAAACTTAGAATATAAGAAACGCACAGTGTAGTACATAGTATATGAGTGAGTTGCACTGAAAAACTTAGAATATAAGAAACGCACAGTGTAGTACATAGTATATGAGTGAGTTGCACTGAAAAACTTAGAATATAAGAAACGCACAGTGTAGTACATAGTATATGAGTGAGTTGCACTGAAAAACTTAGAATATAAGAAACGCACAGTGTAGTACATAGTATATGAGTGAGTTGCACTGAAAAACTTAGAATATAAGAAACGCACAGTGTAGTACATAGTATATGAGTGAGTTGCACTGAAAAACTTAGAATATAAGAAACGCACAGTGTAGTACATAGTATATGACTGAGTTGCACTGAAAAACTTAGAATATAAGAAACGCACAGTGTAGTACATAGTATATGACTGAGTTGCACTGAAAAACTTAGAATATAAGAAACGCACAGTGTAGTACATAGTATATGAGTGAGTTGCACTGAAAAACTTAGAATTTAAGAAACGCACAGTGTAGTACATAGTATATGAGTGAGTTGCACTGAAAAACTTAGAATATAAGAAACGCACAGTGTAGTACATAGTATATGAGTGAGTTGCACTGAAAAACTTAGAATATAAGAAACGCACAGTGTAGTACATAGTATATGAGTGAGTTGCACTGAAAAACTTAGAATATAAGAAACGCACAGTGTAGTACATAGTATATGAGTGAGTTGCACTGAAAAACTTAGAATATAAGAAACGCACAGTGTAGTACATATTATATGAGTGAGTTGCACTGAAAAACTTAGAATATAAGAAACGCACAGTGTTGTACATAGTATATGAGTGAGTTGCACTGAAAAACTTAGAATATAAGAAACGCACAGTGTAGTACATAGTATATGAGTGAGTTGCACTGAAAAACTTAGAATATAATAAACGCACAGTGTAGTACATAGTATATGAGTGAGTTGCACTGAAAAACTTAGAATATAAGACACGCACAGTGTAGTACATAGTATATGAGTGAGTTGCACTGAAAAACTTAGAATATAAGAAACGCACAGTGTAGTACATAGTATATGAGTGAGTTGCACTGAAAAACTTAGAATATAAGAAACGCACAGTGTAGTACATAGTATATGAGTGAGTTGCACTGAAAAACTTAGAATTTAAGAAACGCACATGTAGTACATAGTATATGAGTGAGTTGCACTGAAAAACTTAGAATATAAGAAACGCACAGTGTAGTACATAGTATATGAGTGAGTTGCACTGAAAAACTTAGAATATAAGAAACGCACAGTGTAGTACATAGTATATAAGTGAGTTGCACTGAAAAACTTAGAATATAAGAAACGCACAGTGTAGTACATAGTATATGAGTGAGTTGCGATGAAAAACTTAGAATATAAGAAACGCACAGTGTAGTACATACTATATGAGTGAGTTGCACTGAAAAACTTAGAATATAAGAAACGCACAGTGTAGTACATAGTATATGAGTGAGTTGCACTGAAAACTTAGAATTTAAGAAACGCACAGTGTAGTACATAGTATATGAGTGAGTTGCACTGAAAAACTTAGAATATAAGAAACGCACAGTGTCTTACATAGTATATGAGTGAGTTGCACTGAAAAACTTAGAATATAAGAAACGCACAGTGTAGTACATAGTATATGAGTGAGTTGCACTGAAAAACTTAGAATATAAGAAACGCACAGTGTAGTACATAGTATATGAGTGAGTTGCACTGAAAAACTTAGAATATAAGAAACGCACAGTGTAGTACATAGTATATGAGTGAGTTGCACTGAAAAACTTAGAATATAAGAAACGCACAGTGTAGTACATAGTATATGAGTGAGTTGCACTGAAAAACTTAGAATATAAGAAACGCACAGTGTAGTACATAGTATATGAGTGAGTTGCACTGAAAAACTTAGAATATAAGAAACGCACAGTGTAGTACATAGTATATGAGTGAGTTGCACTGAAAAACTTAGAATATAAGAAACGCACAGTGTAGTACATAGTATATGAGTGAGTTGCACTGAAAAACTTAGAATATAAGAAACGCACAGTGTAGTACATAGTATATGAGTGAGTTGCACTGAAAAACTTAGAATATAAGAAACGCACAGTGTAGTACATAGTATATGAGTGAGTTGCACTGAAAAACTTAGAATATAAGAAACGCACAGTGTAGTACATAGTATATGAGTGAGTTGCACTGAAAAACTTAGAATATAAGAAACGCACAGTGTAGTACATAGTATATGAGTGAGTTGCACTGAAAAACTTAGAATATAAGAAACGCACAGTGTAGTACATAGTATATGAGTGAGTTGCACTGAAAAACTTAGAATTTACTGGAAAAACCCGCATTACACGAAATGCACAGTGTAGTACATAGTATATGAGTGAGTTGCACTGAAAAACTTAGAATATAAGAAACGCACATTGTAGTACATAGTATATGAGTGAGTTGCACTGAAAAACTTAGAATATAAGAAACGCACAGTGTAGTACATAGTATATGAGTGAATTGCACTGAAAAACTTAGAATATAAGAAACGCACAGTGTAGTACATAGTATATGAGTGAGTTGCGATGAAAAACTTAGAATATAAGAAACGCACAGTGTAGTACATAGTATATGAGTGAGTTGCGATGAAAAACTTAGAATATAAGAAACGCACAGTGTAGTACATAGTATATGAGTGAGTTGCACTGAAAAACTTAGAATATAAGAAACGCACAGTGTAGTACATAGTATATGAGTGAGTTGCACTGAAAAACTTAGAATATAAGAAACGCACAGTGTAGTACATAGTATATGAGTGAGTTGCACTGAAAAACTTAGAATTTACTGAAAAACCCGCATTACACGAAATGCACAGTGTAGTACATAGTATATGAGTGAGTTGCACTGAAAAACTTAGAATATAAGAAACGCACAGTGTAGTACATAGTATATGAGTGAGTTGCACTGAAAAACTTAGAATATAAGAAACGCACAGTGTAGTACATAGTATATGAGTGAGTTGCACTGAAAAACTTAGAATATAAGAAACGCACAGTGTAGTACATAGTATATGAGTGAGTTGCGATGAAAAACTTAGAATATAAGAAACGCACAGTGTAGTACATAGTATATGAGTGAGTTGCACTGAAAAACTTAGAATATAAGAATTGCACAGTGTAGTACATAGTATATGAGTGAGTTGCACTGAAAAACTTAGAATATAAGAAACGCACAGTGTAGTACATAGTATATGAGTGGGTTGCACTGAAAAACTTAGAATATAAGAAACGCACAGTGTAGTACATAGTATATGAGTGAGTTGCACTGAAAAACTTAGAATATAAGAAACGCACAGTGTAGTACATAGTATATGAGTGAGTTGCACTGAAAAACTTAGAATATAAGAAACGCACAGTGTAGTACATAGTATATGAGTGAGTTGCACTGAAAAACTTAGAATATAAGAAACGCACAGTGTAGTACATAGTATATGAGTGAGTTGCACTGAAAAACTTAGAATATAAGAAACGCACAGTGTAGTACATAGTATATGAGTGAGTTGCACTGAAAAACTTAGAATATAAGAAACGCACAGTGTAGTACATAGTATATGAGTGAGTTGCACTGAAAAACTTAGAATATAAGAAACGCACAGTGTAGTACATAGTATATGAGTGAGTTGCACTGAAAAACTTAGAATATAAGAAACGAACAGTGTAGTACATAGTATATGAGTGAGTTGCACTGAAAAACTTAGAATATAAGAAACGCACAGTGTAGTACATAGTATATGAGTGAGTTGCACTGAAAAACTTAGAATTTAAGAAACGCACAGTGTAGTACATAGTATATGAGTGAGTTGCACTGAAAAACTTAGAATATAAGAAACGCACAGTGTAGTACATAGTATATGAGTGAGTTGCACTGAAAAACTTAGAATATAAGAAACGCACAGTGTAGTACATACTATATGAGTGAGTTGCACTGAAAAACTTAGAATATAAGAAACGCACAGTGTAGTACATAGTATATGAGTGAGTTGCACTGAAAAACTTAGAATATAAGAAACGCACAGTGTAGTACATAGTATATGAGTGAGTTGCACTGAAAAACTTAGAATATAAGAAACGCACAGTGTAGTACATAGTATATGAGTGAGTTGCACTGAAAAACTTAGAATATAAGAAACGCACAGTGTAGTACATAGTATATGAGTGAGTTGCACTGAAAAACTTAGAATATAAGAAACGCACAGTGTAGTACATAGTATATGAGTGAGTTGCACTGAAAAACTTAGAATATAAGAAACGCACAGTGTAGTACATAGTATATGAGTGAGTTGCACTGAAAAACTTAGAATTTACTGAAAAACCCGCATTACACGAAATGCACAGTGTAGTACATAGTATATGAGTGAGTTGCACTGAAAAACTTAGAATATAAGAAACGCACAGTGTAGTACATAGTATATGAGTGAGTTGCACTGAAAAACTTAGAATATAAGAAACGCACAGTGTAGTACATAGTATATGAGTGAGTTGCACTGAAAAACTTAGAATATAAGAAACGCACAGTGTAGTACATAGTATATGAGTGAGTTGCGATGAAAAACTGAGAATATAAGAAACGCACAGTGTAGTACATAGTATATGAGTGAGTTGCACTGAAAAACTTAGAATATAAGAAACGCACAGTGTAGTACATAGTATATGAGTGAGTTGCACTGAAAAACTTAGAATATAAGAAACGCACAGTGTAGTACATAGTATATGAGTGAGTTGCACTGAAAAACTTAGAATATAAGAAACGCACAGTGTAGTACATAGTATATGAGTGAGTTGCACTGAAAAACTTAGAATTTACTGAAAAACCCGCATTACACGAAATGCACAGTGTAGTACATAGTATATGAGTGAGTTGCACTGAAAAACTTAGAATATAAGAAACGCACAGTGTAGTACATAGTATATGAGTGAGTTGCACTGAAAAACTTAGAATATAAGAAACGCACAGTGTAGTACATAGTATATGAGTGAGTTGCACTGAAAAACTTAGAATATAAGAAACGCACAGTGTAGTACATAGTATATGAGTGAGTTGCGATGAAAAACTTAGAATATAAGAAACGCACAGTGTAGTACATAGTATATGAGTGAGTTGCACTGAAAAACTTAGAATATAAGAAACGCACAGTGTAGTACATAGTATATGAGTGAGTTGCACTGAAAAACTTAGAATATAAGAAACGCACAGTGTAGTACATAGTATATGAGTGAGTTGCACTGAAAAACTTAGAATATAAGAAACGCACAGTGTAGTACATAGTATATGAGTGAGTTGCACTGAAAAACTTAGAATATAAGAAACGCACAGTGTAGTACATAGTATATGAGTGAGTTGCACTGAAAAACTTAGAATATAAGAAACGCACAGTGTAGTACATAGTATATGAGTGAGTTGCACTGAAAAACTTAGAATATAAGAAACGCACAGTGTAGTACATAGTATATGAGTGAGTTGCACTGAAAAACTTAGAATATAAGAAACGCACAGTGTAGTACATAGTATATGAGTGAGTTGCACTGAAAAACTTAGAATATAAGAAACGCACAGTGTAGTACATAGTATATGAGTGAGTTGCACTGAAAAACTTAGAATATAAGAAACGCACAGTGTAGTACATAGTATATGAGTGAGTTGCACTGAAAAACTTAGAATATAAGAAACGCACAGTGTAGTACATAGTATATGAGTGAGTTGCACTGAAAAACTTAGAATATAAGAAACGCACAGTGTAGTACATAGTATATGAGTGAGTTGCACTGAAAAACTTAGAATATAAGAAACGCACAGTGTAGTACATAGTATATGAGTGAGTTGCACTGAAAAACTTAGAATATAAGAAACGCACAGTGTAGTACATAGTATATGAGTGAGTTGCACTGAAAAACTTAGAATATAAGAAACGCACAGTGTAGTACATAGTATATGAGTGAGTTGCACTGAAAAACTTAGAATATAAGAAACGCACAGTGTAGTACATAGTATATGAGTGAGTTGCACTGAAAAACTTAGAATATAAGAAACGCACAGTGTAGTACATAGTATATGAGTGAGTTGCACTGAAAAACTTAGAATATAAGAAACGCACAGTGTAGTACATAGTATATGAGTGAGTTGCACTGAAAAACTTAGAATATAAGAAACGCACAGTGTAGTACATAGTATATGAGTGAGTTGCACTGAAAAACTTAGAATATAAGAAACGCACAGTGTAGTACATAGTATATGAGTGAGTTGCACTGAAAAACTTAGAATATAAGAAACGCACAGTGTAGTACATAGTATATGAGTGAGTTGCACTGAAAAACTTAGAATATAAGAAACGCACAGTGTAGTACATAGTATATGAGTGAGTTGCACTGAAAAACTTAGAATATAAGAAACGCACAGTGTAGTACATAGTATATGAGTGAGTTGCACTGAAAAACTTAGAATATAAGAAACGCACAGTGTAGTACATAGTATATGAGTGAGTTGCACTGAAAAACTTAGAATATAAGAAACGCACAGTGTAGTACATAGTATATGAGTGAGTTGCACTGAAAAACTTAGAATATAAGAAACGCACAGTGTCTTACATAGTATATGAGTGAGTTGCACTGAAAAACTTAGAATATAAGAAACGCACAGTGTAGTACATAGTATATGAGTGAGTTGCACTGAAAAACTTAGAATATAAGAAACGCACAGTGTAGTACATAGTATATGAGTGAGTTGCACTGAAAAACTTAGAATATAAGAAACGCACAGTGTAGTACATAGTATATGAGTGAGTTGCACTGAAAAACTTAGAATATAAGAAACGCACAGTGTAGTACATAGTATATAAGTGAGTTGCACTGAAAAACTTAGAATATAAGAAACGCACAGTGTAGTACATAGTATATGAGTGAGTTGCGACTGAAAAACTTAGAATATAAGAAACGCACAGTGTAGTACATACTATATGAGTGAGTTGCACTGAAAAACTTAGAATATAAGAAACGCACAGTGTAGTACATAGTATATGAGTGAGTTGCACTGAAAACTTAGAATTTAAGAAACGCACAGTGTAGTACATAGTATATGAGTGAGTTGCACTGAAAAACTTAGAATATAAGAAACGCACAGTGTCTTACATAGTATATGAGTGAGTTGCACTGAAAAACTTAGAATATAAGAAACGCACAGTGTAGTACATAGTATATGAGTGAGTTGCACTGAAAAACTTAGAATATAAGAAACGCACAGTGTAGTACATAGTATATGAGTGAGTTGCACTGAAAAACTTAGAATATAAGAAACGCACAGTGTAGTACATAGTATATGAGTGAGTTGCACTGAAAAACTTAGAATATAAGAAACGCACAGTGTAGTACATAGTATATGAGTGAGTTGCACTGAAAAACTTAGAATATAAGAAACGCACAGTGTAGTACATAGTATATGAGTGAGTTGCACTGAAAAACTGAGAATATAAGAAACGCACAGTGTAGTAAATAGTATATGAGTGAGTTGCACTGAAAAACTTAGAATATAAGAAACGCACAGTGTAGTACATAGTATATGAGTGAGTTGCACTGAAAAACTTAGAATATAAGAAACGCACAGTGTAGTACATAGTATATGAGTGAGTTGCACTGAAAAACTTAGAATATAAGAAACGCACAGTGTAGTACATAGTATATGAGTGAGTTGCACTGAAAAACTTAGAATATAAGAAACGCACAGTGTAGTACATAGTATATGAGTGAGTTGCACTGAAAAACTTAGAATATAAGAAACGCACAGTGTAGTACATAGTATATGAGTGAGTTGCACTGAAAAACTTAGAATATAAGAAACGCACAGTGTAGTACATAGTATATGAGTGAGTTGCACTGAAAAACTTAGAATTTACTGAAAAACCCGCATTACACGAAATGCACAGTGTAGTACATAGTATATGAGTGAGTTGCACTGAAAAACTTAGAATATAAGAAACGCACAGTGTAGTACATAGTATATGAGTGAGTTGCACTGAAAAACTTAGAATATAAGAAACGCACAGTGTAGTACATAGTATATGAGTGAGTTGCACTGAAAAACTTAGAATATAAGAAACGCACAGTGTAGTACATAGTATATGAGTGAGTTGCACTGAAAAACTTAGAATATAAGAAACGCACAGTGTAGTACATAGTATATGAGTGAGTTGCACTGAAAAACTTAGAATATAAGAAACGCACAGTGTAGTACATAGTATATGAGTGAGTTGCACTGAAAAACTTAGAATATAAGAAACGCACAGTGTAGTACATAGTATATGAGTGAGTTGCACTGAAAAACTGAGAATATAAGAAACGCACAGTGTAGTACATAGTATATGAGTGAGTTGCACTGAAAAACTTAGAATATAAGAAACGCACAGTGTAGTACATAGTATATGAGTGAGTTGCACTGAAAAACTTAGAATATAAGAAACGCACAGTGTAGTACATAGTATATGAGTGAGTTGCACTGAAAAACTTAGAATATAAGAAACGCACAGTGTAGTACATAGTATATGAGTGAGTTGCACTGAAAAACTTAGAATATAAGAAACGCACAGTGTAGTACATAGTATATGAGTGAGTTGCACTGAAAAACTTAGAATATAAGAAACGCACAGTGTAGTACATAGTATATGAGTGAGTTGCACTGAAAAACTTAGAATATAAGAAACGCACAGTGTAGTACATAGTATATGAGTGAGTTGCACTGAAAAACTTAGAATATAAGAAACGCACAGTGTAGTACATAGTATATGAGTGAATTGCACTGAAAAACTTAGAATATAAGAAACGCACAGTGTAGTACATAGTATATGAGTGAGTTGCGATGAAAAACTTAGAATATAAGAAACGCACAGTGTAGTACATAGTATATGAGTGAGTTGCGATGAAAAACTTAGAATATAAGAAACGCACAGTGTAGTACATAGTATATGAGTGAGTTGCACTGAAAAACTTAGAATATAAGAAACGCACAGTGTAGTACATAGTATATGAGTGAGTTGCACTGAAAAACTTAGAATATAAGAAACGCACAGTGTAGTACATAGTATATGAGTGAGTTGCACTGAAAAACTTAGAATTTACTGAAAAACCCGCATTACACGAAATGCACAGTGTAGTACATAGTATATGAGTGAGTTGCACTGAAAAACTTAGAATATAAGAAACGCACAGTGTAGTACATAGTATATGAGTGAGTTGCACTGAAAAACTTAGAATATAAGAAACGCACAGTGTAGTACATAGTATATGAGTGAGTTGCACTGAAAAACTTAGAATATAAGAAACGCACAGTGTAGTACATAGTATATGAGTGAGTTGCGATGAAAAACTTAGAATATAAGAAACGCACAGTGTAGTACATAGTATATGAGTGAGTTGCACTGAAAAACTTAGAATATAAGAATTGCACAGTGTAGTACATGGTATATGAGTGAGTTGCACTGAAAAACTTAGAATATAAGAAACGCACAGTGTAGTACATGGTATATGAGTGAGTTGCACTGAAAAACTTAGAATATAAGAAACGCACAGTGTAGTACATAGTATATGAGTGAGTTGCACTGAAAAACTTAGAATATAAGAAACGCACAGTGTAGTACATAGTATATGAGTGAGTTGCACTGAAAAACTTAGAATATAAGAAACGCACAGTGTAGTACATAGTATATGAGTGAGTTGCACTGAAAAACTTAGAATATAAGAAACGCACAGTGTAGTACATAGTATATGAGTGAGTTGCACTGAAAAACTTAGAATATAAGAAACGCACAGTGTAGTACATAGTATATGAGTGAGTTGCACTGAAAAACTTAGAATATAAGAAACGCACAGTGTAGTACATAGTATATGAGTGAGTTGCACTGAAAAACTTAGAATATAAGAAACGCACAGTGTAGTACATAGTATATGAGTGAGTTGCACTGAAAAACTTAGAATATAAGAAACGCACAGTGTAGTACATAGTATATGAGTGAGTTGCACTGAAAAACTTAGAATATAAGAAACGCACAGTGTAGTACATAGTATATGAGTGAGTTGCACTGAAAAACTTAGAATATAAGAAACGCACAGTGTAGTACATAGTATATGAGTGAGTTGCACTGAAAAACTTAGAATTTAAGAAACGCACAGTGTAGTACATAGTATATGAGTGAGTTGCACTGAAAAACTTAGAATATAAGAAACGCACAGTGTAGTACATAGTATATGAGTGAGTTGCACTGAAAAACTTAGAATATAAGAAACGCACAGTGTAGTACATACTATATGAGTGAGTTGCACTGAAAAACTTAGAATATAAGAAACGCACAGTGTAGTACATAGTATATGAGTGAGTTGCACTGAAAAACTTAGAATATAAGAAACGCACAGTGTAGTACATAGTATATGAGTGAGTTGCACTGAAAAACTTAGAATATAAGAAACGCACAGTGTAGTACATAGTATGTGAGTGAGTTGCACTGAAAAACTTAGAATATAAGAAACGCACAGTGTAGTACATAGTATATGAGTGAGTTGCACTGAAAAACTTAGAATATAAGAAACGCACAGTGTAGTACATAGTATATGAGTGAGTTGCACTGAAAAACTTAGAATATAAGAAACGCACAGTGTAGTACATAGTATATGAGTGAGTTGCACTGAAAAACTTAGAATATAAGAAACGCACAGTGTAGTACATAGTATATGAGTGAGTTGCACTGAAAAACTTAGAATATAAGAAACGCACAGTGTAGTACATAGTATATGAGTGAGTTGCACTGAAAAACTTAGAATATAAGAAACGCACAGTGTAGTACATAGTATATGAGTGAGTTGCACTGAAAAACTTAGAATATAAGAAACGCACAGTGTAGTACATAGTATATGAGTGAGTTGCACTGAAAAACTTAGAATATAAGAAACGCACAGTGTAGTACATAGTATATGAGTGAGTTGCACTGAAAAACTTAGAATATAAGAAACGCACAGTGTAGTACATAGTATATGAGTGAGTTGCACTGAAAAACTTAGAATTTAAGAAACGCACAGTGTAGTACATAGTATATGAGTGAGTTGCACTGAAAAACTTAGAATATAAGAAACGCACAGTGTAGTACATAGTATATGAGTGAGTTGCACTGAAAAACTTAGAATATAAGAAACGCACAGTGTAGTACATAGTATATGAGTGAGTTGCACTGAAAAACTTAGAATATAAGAAACGCACAGTGTAGTACATAGTATATGAGTGAGTTGCACTGAAAAACTTAGAATATAAGAAACGCACAGTGTAGTACATAGTATATGAGTGAGTTGCACTGAAAAACTTAGAATATAAGAAACGCACAGTGTAGTACATAGTATATGAGTGAGTTGCACTGAAAAACTTAGAATATAAGAAACGCACAGTGTAGTACATAGTATATGAGTGAGTTGCACTGAAAAACTTAGAATATAAGAAACGCACAGTGTAGTACATAGTATATGAGTGAGTTGCACTGAAAAACTTAGAATATAAGAAACGCACAGTGTAGTACATAGTATATGAGTGAGTTGCACTGAAAAACTTAGAATATAAGAAACGCACAGTGTAGTACATAGTATATGAGTGAGTTGCACTGAAAAACTTAGAATATAAGAAACGCACAGTGTAGTACATAGTATATGAGTGAGTTGCACTGAAAAACTTAGAATATAAGAAACGCACAGTGTAGTACATAGTATATGAGTGAGTTGCACTGAAAAACTTAGAATATAAGAAACGCACAGTGTAGTACATAGTATATGAGTGAGTTGCACTGAAAAACTTAGAATATAAGAAACGCACAGTGTAGTACATAGTATATGAGTGAGTTGCACTGAAAAACTTAGAATATAAGAAACGCACAGTGTAGTACATAGTATATGAGTGAGTTGCACTGAAAAACTTAGAATTTACTGAAAAACCCGCATTACATGAAATGCACAGTGTAGTACATAGTATATGAGTGAGTTGCACTGAAAAACTTAGAATATAAGAAACGCACAGTGTAGTACATAGTATATGAGTGAGTTGCACTGAAAAACTTAGAATATAAGAACGCACAGTGTAGTACATAGTATATGAGTGAGTTGCACTGAAAAACTTAGAATATAAGAAACGCACAGTGTAGTACATAGTATATGAGTGAGTTGCACTGAAAAACTTAGAATATAAGAAACGCACAGTGTAGTACATAGTATATGAGTGAGTTGCACTGAAAAACTTAGAATATAAGAAACGCACAGTGTAGTACATAGTATATGAGTGAGTTGCACTGAAAAACTTAGAATATAAGAAACGCACAGTGTAGTACATAGTATATGAGTGAGTTGCACTGAAAAACTGAGAATATAAGAAACGCACAGTGTAGTACATAGTATATGAGTGAGTTGCACTGAAAAACTTAGAATATAAGAAACGCACAGTGTAGTACATAGTATATGAGTGAGTTGCACTGAAAAACTTAGAATATAAGAAACGCACAGTGTAGTACATAGTATATGAGTGAGTTGCACTGAAAAACTTAGAATATAAGAAACGCACAGTGTAGTACATAGTATATGAGTGAGTTGCACTGAAAAACTTAGAATATAAGAAACGCACAGTGTAGTACATAGTATATGAGTGAGTTGCACTGAAAAACTTAGAATATAAGAAACGCACAGTGTAGTACATAGTATATGAGTGAGTTGCACTGAAAAACTTAGAATATAAGAAACGCACAGTGTAGTACATAGTATATGAGTGAGTTGCACTGAAAAACTTAGAATATAAGAAACGCACAGTGTAGTACATAGTATATGAGTGAATTGCACTGAAAAACTTAGAATATAAGAAACGCACAGTGTAGTACATAGTATATGAGTGAGTTGCGATGAAAAACTTAGAATATAAGAAACGCACAGTGTAGTACATAGTATATGAGTGAGTTGCGATGAAAAACTTAGAATATAAGAAACGCACAGTGTAGTACATAGTATATGAGTGAGTTGCACTGAAAAACTTAGAATATAAGAAACGCACAGTGTAGTACATAGTATATGAGTGAGTTGCACTGAAAAACTTAGAATATAAGAAACGCACAGTGTAGTACATAGTATATGAGTGAGTTGCACTGAAAAACTTAGAATTTACTGAAAAACCCGCATTACACGAAATGCACAGTGTAGTACATAGTATATGAGTGAGTTGCACTGAAAAACTTAGAATATAAGAAACGCACAGTGTAGTACATAGTATATGAGTGAGTTGCACTGAAAAACTTAGAATATAAGAAACGCACAGTGTAGTACATAGTATATGAGTGAGTTGCACTGAAAAACTTAGAATATAAGAAACGCACAGTGTAGTACATAGTATATGAGTGAGTTGCGATGAAAAACTTAGAATATAAGAAACGCACAGTGTAGTACATAGTATATGAGTGAGTTGCACTGAAAAACTTAGAATATAAGAATTGCACAGTGTAGTACATGGTATATGAGTGAGTTGCACTGAAAAACTTAGAATATAAGAAACGCACAGTGTAGTACATGGTATATGAGTGAGTTGCACTGAAAAACTTAGAATATAAGAAACGCACAGTGTAGTACATAGTATATGAGTGAGTTGCACTGAAAAACTTAGAATATAAGAAACGCACAGTGTAGTACATAGTATATGAGTGAGTTGCACTGAAAAACTTAGAATATAAGAAACGCACAGTGTAGTACATAGTATATGAGTGAGTTGCACTGAAAAACTTAGAATATAAGAAACGCACAGTGTAGTACATAGTATATGAGTGAGTTGCACTGAAAAACTTAGAATATAAGAAACGCACAGTGTAGTACATAGTATATGAGTGAGTTGCACTGAAAAACTTAGAATATAAGAAACGCACAGTGTAGTACATAGTATATGAGTGAGTTGCACTGAAAAACTTAGAATATAAGAAACGCACAGTGTAGTACATAGTATATGAGTGAGTTGCACTGAAAAACTTAGAATATAAGAAACGCACAGTGTAGTACATAGTATATGAGTGAGTTGCACTGAAAAACTTAGAATATAAGAAACGCACAGTGTAGTACATAGTATATGAGTGAGTTGCACTGAAAAACTTAGAATATAAGAAACGCACAGTGTAGTACATAGTATATGAGTGAGTTGCACTGAAAAACTTAGAATATAAGAAACGCACAGTGTAGTACATAGTATATGAGTGAGTTGCACTGAAAAACTTAGAATATAAGAAACGCACAGTGTAGTACATAGTATATGAGTGAGTTGCACTGAAAAACTTAGAATATAAGAAACGCACAGTGTAGTACATAGTATATGAGTGAGTTGCACTGAAAAACTTAGAATATAAGAAACGCACAGTGTAGTACATAGTATATGAGTGAGTTGCACTGAAAAACTTAGAATATAAGAAACGCACAGTGTAGTACATAGTATATGAGTGAGTTGCACTGAAAAACTTAGAATATAAGAAACGCACAGTGTAGTACATAGTATATGAGTGAGTTGCACTGAAAAACTTAGAATATAAGAAACGCACAGTGTAGTACATAGTATATGAGTGAGTTGCACTGAAAAACTTAGAATATAAGAAACGCACAGTGTAGTACATAGTATATGAGTGAGTTGCACTGAAAAACTTAGAATATAAGAAACGCACAGTGTAGTACATAGTATATGAGTGAGTTGCACTGAAAAACTTAGAATATAAGAAACGCACAGTGTAGTACATAGTATATGAGTGAGTTGCACTGAAAAACTTAGAATATAAGAAACGCACAGTGT
>NW_028227555.1:0-43243 GCF_978045245.1 Mus caroli | reverse complement strand
TAGAATATAAGAAACGCACAGTGTAGTACATAGTATATGAGTGAGTTGCGATGAAAAACTTAGAATATAAGAAACGCACAGTGTAGTACATAGTATATGAGTGAGTTGCACTGAAAAACTTAGAATATAAGAAACGCACAGTGTAGTACATAGTATATGAGTGAGTTGCACTGAACAACTTAGAATATAAGAAACGCACAGTGTAGTACATAGTATATGAGTGAGTTGCACTGAAAAACTTAGAATATAAGAAACGCACAGTGTAGTACATAGTATATGAGTGAGTTGCACTGAAAAACTTAGAATATAAGAAACGCACAGTGTAGTACATAGTATATGAGTGAGTTGCACTGAAAAACTTAGAATTTACTGAAAACCCGCATTACACGAAATGCACAGTGTAGTACATAGTATATGAGTGAGTTGCACTGAAAAACTTAGAATATAAGAAACGCACAGTGTAGTACATAGTATATGAGTGAGTTGCACTGAAAAACTTAGAATATAAGAAACGCACAGTGTAGTACATAGTATATGAGTGAGTTGCACTGAAAAACTTAGAATATAAGAAACGCACAGTGTAGTACATAGTATATGAGTGAGTTGCGATGAAAAACTTAGAATATAAGAAACGCACAGTGTAGTACATAGTATATGAGTGAGTTGCACTGAAAAACTTAGAATATAAGAAACGCACAGTGTAGTACATAGTATATGAGTGAGTTGCACTGAAAACTTAGAATTTAAGAAACGCACAGTGTAGTACATAGTATATGAGTGAGTTGCACTGAAAAACTTAGAATATAAGAAACGCACAGTGTCTTACATAGTATATGAGTGAGTTGCACTGAAAAACTTAGAATATAAGAAACGCACAGTGTAGTACATAGTATATGAGTGAGTTGCACTGAAAAACTTAGAATATAAGAAACGCACAGTGTAGTACATAGTATATGAGTGAGTTGCACTGAAAAACTTAGAATATAAGAAACGCACAGTGTAGTACATAGTATATGAGTGAGTTGCACTGAAACACTTAGAATATAAGAAACGCACAGTGTAGTACATAGTATATGAGTGAGTTGCACTGAAAAACTTAGAATATAAGAAACGCACAGTGTAGTACATAGTATATGAGTGAGTTGCACTGAAAAACTTAGAATATAAGAAACGCTCAGTGTAGTACATAGTATATGAGTGAGTTGCACTCAAAAACTTAGAATATAAGAAACGCACAGTGTAGTACATAGTATATGAGTGAGTTGCACGGAAAAACTTAGAATATAAGAAACGCACAGTGTAGTACATAGTATATGAGTGAGTTGCACTGAAAAACTTAGAATATAAGAAACGCACAGTGTAGTACATAGTATATGAGTGAGTTGCACTGAAAAACTTAGAATATAAGAAACGCACAGTGTAGTACATAGTATATGAGTGAGTTGCACTGAAAAACTTAGAATATAAGAAACGCACAGTGTAGTACATAGTATATGAGTGAGTTGCACTGAAAAACTTAGAATATAAGAAACGCACAGTGTAGTACATAGTATATGAGTGAGTTGCGACTGAAAAACTTAGAATATAAGAAACGCACAGTGTAGTACATAGTATATGAGTGAGTTGCACTGAAAAACTTAGAATATAAGAAACGCACAGTGTAGTACATAGTATATGAGTGAGTTGCACTGAACAACTTAGAATATAAGAAACGCACAGTGTAGTACATAGTATATGAGTGAGTTGCACTGAAAAACTTAGAATATAAGAAACGCACAGTGTAGTACATAGTATATGAGTGAGTTGCCCTGAAAAACTTAGAATATAAGAAACGCACAGTGTAGTACATAGTATATGAGTGAGTTGCACTGAAAAACTTAGAATTTACTGAAAAACCCGCATTACACGAAATGCACAGTGTAGTACATAGTATATGAGTGAGTTGCACTGAAAAACTTAGAATATAAGAAACGCACAGTGTAGTACATAGTATATGAGTGAGTTGCACTGAAAAACTTAGAATATAAGAAACGCACAGTGTAGTACATAGTATATGAGTGAGTTGCACTGAAAAACTTAGAATATAAGAAACGCACAGTGTAGTACATAGTATATGAGTGAGTTGCGATGAAAAACTTAGAATATAAGAAACGCACAGTGTAGTACATAGTATATGAGTGAGTTGCACTGAAAAACTTAGAATATAAGAAACGCACAGTGTAGTACATAGTATATGAGTGAGTTGCACTGAAAACTTAGAATTTAAGAAACGCACAGTGTAGTACATAGTATATGAGTGAGTTGCACTGAAAAACTTAGAATATAAGAAACGCACAGTGTCTTACATAGTATATGAGTGAGTTGCACTGAAAAACTTAGAATATAAGAAACGCACAGTGTAGTACATAGTATATGAGTGAGTTGCACTGAAAAACTTAGAATATAAGAAACGCACAGTGTAGTACATAGTATATGAGTGAGTTGCACTGAAAAACTTAGAATATAAGAAACGCACAGTGTAGTACATAGTATATGAGTGAGTTGCACTGAAAAACTTAGAATATAAAAAACGCACAGTGTAGTACATAGTATATGAGTGAGTTGCACTGAAAAACTTAGAATATAAGAAACGCACAGTGTAGTACATAGTATATGAGTGAGTTGCACTGAAAAACTTAGAATATAAGAAACGCACAGTGTAGTACATAGTATATGAGTGAGTTGCACTGAAAAACTTAGAATATAAGAAACGCACAGTGTTGTACATAGTATATGAGTGAGTTGCACTGAAAAACTTAGAATATAAGAAACGCACAGTGTAGTACATAGTATATGAGTGAGTTGCACTGAAAAACTTAGAATATAAGAAACGCACAGTGTAGTACATAGTATATGAGTGAGTTGCACTGAAAAACTTAGAATATAAGAAACGCACAGTGTAGTACATAGTATATGAGTGAGTTGCACTGAAAAACTCTAGAATATAAGAAACGCACAGTGTAGTACATAGTATATGAGTGAGTTGCACTGAAAAACTTAGAATATAAGAAACGCACAGTGTAATACATAGTATATGAGTGAGTTGCACTGAAAAACTTAGAATTTAAGAAACGCACAGTGTAGTACATAGTATATGAGTGAGTTGCACTGAAAAACTTAGAATATAAGAAACGCACAGTGTAGTACATAGTATATGAGTGAGTTGCACTGAAAAACTTAGAATATAAGAAACGCACAGTGTAGTACATAGTATATGAGTGAGTTGCACTGAAACACTTAGAATATAAGAAACGCACAGTGTAGTACATAGTATATGAGTGAGTTGCACTGAAAAACTTAGAATATAAGAAACGCACAGTGTAGTACATAGTATATGAGTGAGTTGCACTGAAAAACTTAGAATATAAGAAACGCTCAGTGTAGTACATAGTATATGAGTGAGTTGCACTCAAAAACTTAGAATATAAGAAACGCACAGTGTAGTACATAGTATATGAGTGAGTTGCACTGAAAAACTTAGAATATAAGAAACGCACAGTGTAGTAAATAGTATATGAGTGAGTTGCACTGAAAAACTTAGAATATAAGAAACGCACAGTGTAGTACATAGTATATGAGTGAGTTGCACTGAAAAACTTAGAATATAAGAAACGCACAGTGTAGTACATAGTATATGAGTGAGTTGCACTGAAAAACTTAGAATATAAGAAACGCACAGTGTAGTACATAGTATATGAGTGAGTTGCACTGAAAAACTTAGAATATAAGAAACGCACAGTGTAGTACATAGTATATGAGTGAGTTGCGATGAAAAACTTAGAATATAAGAAACGCACAGTGTAGTACATAGTATATGAGTGAGTTGCACTGAAAAACTTAGAATATAAGAAACGCACAGTGTAGTACATAGTATATGAGTGAGTTGCACTGAACAACTTAGAATATAAGAAACGCACAGTGTAGTACATAGTATATGAGTGAGTTGCACTGAAAAACTTAGAATATAAGAAACGCACAGTGTAGTACATAGTATATGAGTGAGTTGCACTGAAAAACTTAGAATATAAGAAACGCACAGTGTAGTACATAGTATATGAGTGAGTTGCACTGAAAAACTTAGAATTTACTGAAAAACCCGCATTACACGAAATGCACAGTGTAGTACATAGTATATGAGTGAGTTGCACTGAAAAACTTAGAATATAAGAAACGCACAGTGTAGTACATAGTATATGAGTGAGTTGCACTGAAAAACTTAGAATATAAGAAACGCACAGTGTAGTACATAGTATATGAGTGAGTTGCACTGAAAAACTTAGAATATAAGAAACGCACAGTGTAGTACATAGTATATGAGTGAGTTGCGATGAAAAACTTAGAATATAAGAAACGCACAGTGTAGTACATAGTATATGAGTGAGTTGCACTGAAAAACTTAGAATATAAGAAACGCACAGTGTAGTACATAGTATATGAGTGAGTTGCACTGAAAACTTAGAATTTAAGAAACGCACAGTGTAGTACATAGTATATGAGTGAGTTGCACTGAAAAACTTAGAATATAAGAAACGCACAGTGTCTTACATAGTATATGAGTGAGTTGCACTGAAAAACTTAGAATATAAGAAACGCACAGTGTAGTACATAGTATATGAGTGAGTTGCACTGAAAAACTTAGAATATAAGAAACGCACAGTGTAGTACATAGTATATGAGTGAGTTGCACTGAAAAACTTAGAATATAAGAAACGCACAGTGTAGTACATAGTATATGAGTGAGTTGCACTGAAAAACTTAGAATATAAAAAACGCACAGTGTAGTACATAGTATATGAGTGAGTTGCACTGAAAAACTTAGAATATAAGAAACGCACAGTGTAGTACATAGTATATGAGTGAGTTGCACTGAAAAACTTAGAATATAAGAAACGCACAGTGTAGTACATAGTATATGAGTGAGTTGCACTGAAAAACTTAGAATATAAGAAACGCACAGTGTTGTACATAGTATATGAGTGAGTTGCACTGAAAAACTTAGAATATAAGAAACGCACAGTGTAGTACATAGTATATGAGTGAGTTGCACTGAAAAACTTAGAATATAAGAAACGCACAGTGTAGTACATAGTATATGAGTGAGTTGCACTCAAAAACTTAGAATATAAGAAACGCACAGTGTAGTACATAGTATATGAGTGAGTTGCACTGAAAAACTCTAGAATATAAGAAACGCACAGTGTAGTACATAGTATATGAGTGAGTTGAACTGAAAAACTTAGAATATAAGAAACGCACAGTGTAATACATAGTATATGAGTGAGTTGCACTGAAAAACTTAGAATTTAAGAAACGCACAGTGTAGTACATAGTATATGAGTGAGTTGCACTGAAAAACTTAGAATATAAGAAACGCACAGTGTAGTACATAGTATATGAGTGAGTTGCACTGAAAAACTTAGAATATAAGAAACGCACAGTGTAGTACATAGTATATGAGTGAGTTGCACTGAAACACTTAGAATATAAGAAACGCACAGTGTAGTACATAGTATATGAGTGAGTTGCACTGAAAAACTTAGAATATAAGAAACGCACAGTGTAGTACATAGTATATGAGTGAGTTGCACTGAAAAACTTAGAATATAAGAAACGCTCAGTGTAGTACATAGTATATGAGTGAGTTGCACTCAAAAACTTAGAATATAAGAAACGCACAGTGTAGTACATAGTATATGAGTGAGTTGCACTGAAAAACTTAGAATATAAGAAACGCACAGTGTAGTACATAGTATATGAGTGAGTTGCACTGAAAAACTTAGAATATAAGAAACGCACAGTGTAGTACATAGTATATGAGTGAGTTGCACTGAAAAACTTAGAATATAAGAAACGCACAGTGTAGTACATAGTATATGAGTGAGTTGCACTGAAAAACTTAGAATATAAGAAACGCACAGTGTAGTACATAGTATATGAGTGAGTTGCACTGAAAAACTTAGAATATAAGAAACGCACAGTGTAGTACATAGTATATGAGTGAGTTTCACTGAAAAACTTAGAATATAAGAAACGCACAGTGTAGTACATAGTATATGAGTGAGTTGCACTGAAAAACTTAGAATATAAGAAACGCACAGTGTAGTACATAGTATATGAGTGAGTTGCACTGAACAACTTAGAATATAAGAAACGCACAGTGTAGTACATAGTATATGAGTGAGTTGCACTGAAAAACTTAGAATATAAGAAACGCACAGTGTAGTACATAGTATATGAGTGAGTTGCACTGAAAAACTTAGAATATAAGAAACGCACAGTGTAGTACATAGTATATGAGTGAGTTGCACTGAAAAACTTAGAATTTACTGAAAAACCCGCATTACACGAAATGCACAGTGTAGTACATAGTATATGAGTGAGTTGCACTGAAAAACTTAGAATATAAGAAACGCACAGTGTAGTACATAGTATATGAGTGAGTTGCACTGAAAAACTTAGAATATAAGAAACGCACAGTGTAGTACATAGTATATGAGTGAGTTGCACTGAAAAACTTAGAATATAAGAAACGCACAGTGTAGTACATAGTATATGAGTGAGTTGCGATGAAAAACTTAGAATATAAGAAACGCACAGTGTAGTACATAGTATATGAGTGAGTTGCACTGAAAAACTTAGAATATAAGAAACGCACAGTGTAGTACATAGTATATGAGTGAGTTGCACTGAAAAACTTAGAATATAAGAAACGCACAGTGTAGTACATAGTATATGAGTGAGTTGCACTGAAACACTTAGAATATAAGAAACGCACAGTGTAGTACATAGTATATGAGTAAGTTGCACTGAAAAACTTAGAATATAAGAAACGCACAGTGTAGTACATAGTATATGAGTGAGTTGCACTGAAAAACTTAGAATATAAGAAACGCTCAGTGTAGTACATAGTATATGAGTGAGTTGCACTCAAAAACTTAGAATATAAGAAACGCACAGTGTAGTACATAGTATATGAGTGAGTTGCACTGAAAAACTTAGAATATAAGAAACGCACAGTGTAGTACATAGTATATGAGTGAGTTGCACTGAAAAACTTAGAATATAAGAAACGCACAGTGTAGTACATAGTATATGAGTGAGTTGCACTGAAAAACTTAGAATATAAGAAACGCACAGTGTAGTACATAGTATATGAGTGAGTTGCACTGAAAAACTTAGAATATAAGAAACGCACAGTGTAGTACATAGTATATGAGTGAGTTGCACTGAAAAACTTAGAATATAAGAAACGCACAGTGTAGTACATAGTATATGAGTGAGTTGCGATGAAAAACTTAGAATATAAGAAACGCACAGTGTAGTACATAGTATATGAGTGAGTTGCACTGAAAAACTTAGAATATAAGAAACGCACAGTGTAGTACATAGTATATGAGTGAGTTGCACTGAACAACTTAGAATATAAGAAACGCACAGTGTAGTACATAGTATATGAGTGAGTTGCACTGAAAAACTTAGAATTTACTGAAAAACCCGCATTACACGAAATGCACAGTGTAGTACATAGTATATGAGTGAGTTGCACTGAAAAACTTAGAATATAAGAAACGCACAGTGTAGTACATAGTATATGAGTGAGTTGCACTGAAAAACTTAGAATATAAGAAACGCACAGTGTAGTACATAGTATATGAGTGAGTTGCACTGAAAAACTTAGAATATAAGAAACGCACAGTGTAGTACATAGTATATGAGTGAGTTGCGATGAAAAACTTAGAATATAAGAAACGCACAGTGTAGTACATAGTATATGAGTGAGTTGCACTGAAAAACTTAGAATATAAGAAACGCACAGTGTAGTACATAGTATATGAGTGAGTTGCACTGAAAACTTAGAATTTAAGAAACGCACAGTGTAGTACATAGTATATGAGTGAGTTGCACTGAAAAACTTAGAATATAAGAAACGCACAGTGTCTTACATAGTATATGAGTGAGTTGCACTGAAAAACTTAGAATATAAGAAACGCACAGTGTAGTACATAGTATATGAGTGAGTTGCACTGAAAAACTTAGAATATAAGAAACGCACAGTGTAGTACATAGTATATGAGTGAGTTGCACTGAAAAACTTAGAATATAAGAAACGCACAGTGTAGTACATAGTATATGAGTGAGTTGCACTGAAAAACTTAGAATATAAAAAACGCACAGTGTAGTACATAGTATATGAGTGAGTTGCACTGAAAAACTTAGAATATAAGAAACGCACAGTGTAGTACATAGTATATGAGTGAGTTGCACTGAAAAACTTAGAATATAAGAAACGCACAGTGTAGTACATAGTATATGAGTGAGTTGCACTGAAAAACTTAGAATATAAGAAACGCACAGTGTTGTACATAGTATATGAGTGAGTTGCACTGAAAAACTTAGAATATAAGAAACGCACAGTGTAGTACATAGTATATGAGTGAGTTGCACTGAAAAACTTAGAATATAAGAAACGCACAGTGTAGTACATAGTATATGAGTGAGTTGCACTCAAAAACTTAGAATATAAGAAACGCACAGTGTAGTACATAGTATATGAGTGAGTTGCACTGAAAAACTCTAGAATATAAGAAACGCACAGTGTAGTACATAGTATATGAGTGAGTTGCACTGAAAAACTTAGAATATAAGAAACGCACAGTGTAATACATAGTATATGAGTGAGTTGCACTGAAAAACTTAGAATTTAAGAAACGCACAGTGTAGTACATAGTATATGAGTGAGTTGCACTGAAAAACTTAGAATATAAGAAACGCACAGTGTAGTACATAGTATATGAGTGAGTTGCACTGAAAAACTTAGAATATAAGAAACGCACAGTGTAGTACATAGTATATGAGTGAGTTGCACTGAAACACTTAGAATATAAGAAACGCACAGTGTAGTACATAGTATATGAGTGAGTTGCACTGAAAAACTTAGAATATAAGAAACGCACAGTGTAGTACATAGTATATGAGTGAGTTGCACTGAAAAACTTAGAATATAAGAAACGCTCAGTGTAGTACATAGTATATGAGTGAGTTGCACTCAAAAACTTAGAATATAAGAAACGCACAGTGTAGTACATAGTATATGAGTGAGTTGCACTGAAAAACTTAGAATATAAGAAACGCACAGTGTAGTACATAGTATATGAGTGAGTTGCACTGAAAAACTTAGAATATAAGAAACGCACAGTGTAGTTCATAGTATATGAGTGAGTTGCACTGAAAAACTTAGAATATAAGAAACGCACAGTGTAGTACATAGTATATGAGTGAGTTGCACTGAAAAACTTAGAATATAAGAAACGCACAGTGTAGTACATAGTATATGAGTGAGTTGCACTGAAAAACTTAGAATATAAGAAACGCACAGTGTAGTACATAGTATATGAGTGAGTTTCACTGAAAAACTTAGAATATAAGAAACGCACAGTGTAGTACATAGTATATGAGTGAGTTGCACTGAAAAACTTAGAATATAAGAAACGCACAGTGTAGTACATAGTATATGAGTGAGTTGCACTGAACAACTTAGAATATAAGAAACGCACAGTGTAGTACATAGTATATGAGTGAGTTGCACTGAAAAACTTAGAATATAAGAAACGCACAGTGTAGTACATAGTATATGAGTGAGTTGCACTGAAAAACTTAGAATATAAGAAACGCACAGTGTAGTACATAGTATATGAGTGAGTTGCACTGAAAAACTTAGAATTTACTGAAAAACCCGCATTACACGAAATGCACAGTGTAGTACATAGTATATGAGTGAGTTGCACTGAAAAACTTAGAATATAAGAAACGCACAGTGTAGTACATAGTATATGAGTGAGTTGCACTGAAAAACTTAGAATATAAGAAACGCACAGTGTAGTACATAGTATATGAGTGAGTTGCACTGAAAAACTTAGAATATAAGAAACGCACAGTGTAGTACATAGTATATGAGTGAGTTGCGATGAAAAACTTAGAATATAAGAAACGCACAGTGTAGTACATAGTATATGAGTGAGTTGCACTGAAAAACTTAGAATATAAGAAACGCACAGTGTAGTACATAGTATATGAGTGAGTTGCACTGAAAACTTAGAATTTAAGAAACGCACAGTGTAGTACATAGTATATGAGTGAGTTGCACTGAAAAACTTAGAATATAAGAAACGCACAGTGTCTTACATAGTATATGAGTGAGTTGCACTGAAAAACTTAGAATATAAGAAACGCACAGTGTAGTACATAGTATATGAGTGAGTTGCACTGAAAAACTTAGAATATAAGAAACGCACAGTGTAGTACATAGTATATGAGTGAGTTGCACTGAAAAACTTAGAATATAAGAAACGCACAGTGTAGTACATAGTATATGAGTGAGTTGCACTGAAAAACTTAGAATATAAAAAACGCACAGTGTAGTACATAGTATATGAGTGAGTTGCACTGAAAAACTTAGAATATAAGAAACGCACAGTGTAGTACATAGTATATGAGTGAGTTGCACTGAAAAACTTAGAATATAAGAAACGCACAGTGTAGTACATAGTATATGAGTGAGTTGCACTGAAAAACTTAGAATATAAGAAACGCACAGTGTTGTACATAGTATATGAGTGAGTTGCACTGAAAAACTTAGAATATAAGAAACGCACAGTGTAGTACATAGTATATGAGTGAGTTGCACTGAAAAACTTAGAATATAAGAAACGCACAGTGTAGTACATAGTATATGAGTGAGTTGCACTCAAAAACTTAGAATATAAGAAACGCACAGTGTAGTACATAGTATATGAGTGAGTTGCACTGAAAAACTCTAGAATATAAGAAACGCACAGTGTAGTACATAGTATATGAGTGAGTTGCACTGAAAAACTTAGAATATAAGAAACGCACAGTGTAATACATAGTATATGAGTGAGTTGCACTGAAAAACTTAGAATTTAAGAAACGCACAGTGTAGTACATAGTATATGAGTGAGTTGCACTGAAAAACTTAGAATATAAGAAACGCACAGTGTAGTACATAGTATATGAGTGAGTTGCACTGAAAAACTTAGAATATAAGAAACGCACAGTGTAGTACATAGTATATGAGTGAGTTGCACTGAAACACTTAGAATATAAGAAACGCACAGTGTAGTACATAGTATATGAGTGAGTTGCACTGAAAAACTTAGAATATAAGAAACGCACTGTGTAGTACATAGTATATGAGTGAGTTGCACTGAAAAACTTAGAATATAAGAAACGCTCAGTGTAGTACATAGTATATGAGTGAGTTGCACTGAAAAACTTAGAATATAAGAAACGCACAGTGTAGTACATAGTATATGAGTGAGTTGCACTGAAAAACTTAGAATATAAGAAACGCACAGTGTAGTACATAGTATATGAGTGAGTTGCACTGAAAAACTTAGAATATAAGAAACGCACAGTGTAGTACATAGTATATGAGTGAGTTGCACTGAAAAACTTAGAATATAAGAAACGCACAGTGTAGTACATAGTATATGAGTGAGTTGCACTGAAAAACTTAGAATATAAAAAACGCACAGTGTAGTACATAGTATATGAGTGAGTTGCACTGAAAAACTTAGAATATAAGAAACGCACAGTGTAGTACATAGTATATGAGTGAGTTGCACTGAAAAACTTAGAATATAAGAAACGCACAGTGTAGTACATAGTATATGAGTGAGTTGCACTGAAAAACTTAGAATATAAGAAACGCACAGTGTAGTACATAGTATATGAGTGAGTTGCACTGAACAACTTAGAATATAAGAAACGCACAGTGTAGTACATAGTATATGAGTGAGTTGCACTGAAAAACTTAGAATATAAGAAACGCACAGTGTAGTACATAGTATATGAGTGAGTTGCACTGAAAAACTTAGAATATAAGAAACGCACAGTGTTGTACATAGTATATGAGTGAGTTGCACTGAAAAACTTAGAATTTACTGAAAAACCCGCATTACAGGAAATGCACAGTGTAGTACATAGTATATGAGTGAGTTGCACTGAAAAACTTAGAATATAAGAAACGCACAGTGTAGTACATAGTATATGAGTGAGTTGCACTGAAAAACTTAGAATATAAGAAACGCACAGTGTAGTACATAGTATATGAGTGAGTTGCACTGAAAAACTTAGAATATAAGAAACGCACAGTGTAGTACATAGTATATGAGTGAGTTGCGATGAAAAACTTAGAATATAAGAAACGCACAGTGTAGTACATAGTATATGAGTGAGTTGCACTGAAAAACTTAGAATATAAGAAACGCACAGTGTAGTACATAGTATATGAGTGAGTTGCACTGAAAACTTAGAATTTAAGAAACGCACAGTGTAGTACATAGTATATGAGTGAGTTGCACTGAAAAACTTAGAATATAAGAAACGCACAGTGTCTTACATAGTATATGAGTGAGTTGCACTGAAAAACTTAGAATATAAGAAACGCACAGTGTAGTACATAGTATATGAGTGAGTTGCACTGAAAAACTTAGAATATAAGAAACGCACAGTGTAGTACATAGTATATGAGTGAGTTGCACTGAAAAACTTAGAATATAAGAAACGCACAGTGTAGTACATAGTATATGAGTGAGTTGCACTGAAAAACTTAGAATATAAGAAACGCACAGTGTAGTACATAGTATATGAGTGAGTTGCACTGAAAAACTTAGAATATAAGAAACACACAGTGTAGTACATAGTATATGAGTGAGTTGCACTGAAAAACTTAGAATATAAGAAACGCACAGTGTAGTACATAGTATATGAGTGAGTTGCACTGAAAAACTTAGAATATAAGAAACGCACAGTGTAGTACATAGTATATGAGTGAGTTGCACTGAAAAACTTAGAATATAAGAAACGCACAGTGTAGTACATAGTATATGAGTGAGTTGCACTGAAAAACTTAGAATATAAGAAACGCACAGTGTAGTACATAGTATATGAGTGAGTTGCACTGAAAAACTTAGAATATAAGAAACGCACAGTGTAGTACATAGTATATGAGTGAGTTGCACTGAAAAACTTAGAATATAAGAAACGCACAGTGTAGTACATAGTATATGAGTGAGTTGCACTGAAAAACTTAGAATATAAGAAACGCACAGTGTAGTACATAGTATATGAGTGAGGTGCACTGAAAAACTTAGAATATAAGAAACGCACAGTGTAGTACATAGTATATGAGTGAGTTGCACAAAAACTTAGAATATAAGAAACGCACAGTGTAGTATATAGTATATGAGTGAGTTGCACTGAAAAACTTAGAATTTACTGAAAAACCCGCATTACACGAAATGCACAGTGTAGTACATAGTATATGAGTGAGTTGCACTGAAAAACTTAGAATATAAGAAACGCACAGTGTAGTACATAGTATATGAGTGAGTTGCACTGAAAAACTTAGAATATAAGAAACGCACAGTGTAGTACGTAGTATATGAGTGAGTTGCACTCAAAAACTTAGAATATAAGAAACGCACAGTGTAGTACATAGTATATGAGTGAGTTGCACTGAAAAACTTAGAATATAAGAAACGCACAGTGTAGTACATAGTATATGAGTGAGTTGCACTGAAAAACTTAGAATATTTGAAACGCACAGTGTAGTACATAGTATATGAGTGAGTTGCACTGAAAAACTTAGAATATAAGAAACGCACAGTGTAGTACATAGTATATGAGTGAGTTGCACTCAAAAACTTAGAATATAAGAAACGCACAGTGTAGTACATAGTATATGAGTGAGTTGCACTGAAAAACTTAGAATATAAGAAACGCACAGTGTAGTACATAGTATATGAGTGAGTTGCACTGAAAAACTTAGAATATAAGAAACGCACAGTGTAGTACATAGTATATGAGTGAGTTGCACGGAAAAACTTAGAATATAAGAAACGCACAGTGTAATACATAGTATATGAGTGAGTTGCACTGAAAAACTTAGAATTTAAGAAACGCACAGTGTAGTACATAGTATATGAGTGAGTTGCACTGAAAAACTTAGAATATAAGAAACGCACAGTGTAGTACATAGTATATGAGTGAGTTGCACTGAAAAACTTAGAATATAAGAAACGCACAGTGTTGTACATAGTATATGAGTGAGTTGCACTGAAAAACTTAGAATATAAGAAACGCACAGTGTAGTACATAGTATATGAGTGAGTTGCACTGAAAAACTTAGAATATAAGAAACGCACAGTGTAGTACATAGTATATGAGTGAGTTGCACTCAAAAACTTAGAATATAAGAAACGCACAGTGTAGTACATAGTATATGAGTGAGTTGCACTGAAAAACTCTAGAATATAAGAAACGCACAGTGTAGTACATAGTATATGAGTGAGTTGCACTGAAAAACTTAGAATATAAGAAACGCACAGTGTAATACATAGTATATGAGTGAGTTGCACTGAAAAACTTAGAATTTAAGAAACGCACAGTGTAGTACATAGTATATGAGTGAGTTGCACTGAAAAACTTAGAATATAAGAAACGCACAGTGTAGTACATAGTATATGAGTGAGTTGCACTGAAAAACTTAGAATATAAGAAACGCACAGTGTAGTACATAGTATATGAGTGAGTTGCACTGAAAAACTTAGAATATAAGAAACGCACAGTGTAGTACATAGTATATGAGTGAGTTGCACTGAAAAACTTAGAATATAAGAAACGCACAGTGTAGTACATAGTATATGAGTGAGTTGCACTGAAACACTTAGAATATAAGAAACGCACAGTGTAGTACATAGTATATGAGTGAGTTGCACTGAAAAACTTAGAATATAAGAAACGCACTGTGTAGTACATAGTATATGAGTGAGTTGCACTGAAAAACTTAGAATATAAGAAACGCTCAGTGTAGTACATAGTATATGAGTGAGTTGCACTGAAAAACTTAGAATATAAGAAACGCACAGTGTAGTACATAGTATATGAGTGAGTTGCACTGAAAAACTTAGAATATAAGAAACGCACAGTGTAGTACATAGTATATGAGTGAGTTGCACTGAAAAACTTAGAATATAAGAAACGCACAGTGTAGTACATAGTATATGAGTGAGTTGCACTGAAAAACTTAGAATATAAGAAACGCACAGTGTAGTACATAGTATATGAGTGAGTTGCACTGAAAAACTTAGAATATAAAAAACGCACAGTGTAGTACATAGTATATGAGTGAGTTGCACTGAAAAACTTAGAATATAAGAAACGCACAGTGTAGTACATAGTATATGAGTGAGTTGCACTGAAAAACTTAGAATATAAGAAACGCACAGTGTAGTACATAGTATATGAGTGAGTTGCACTGAAAAACTTAGAATATAAGAAACGCACAGTGTAGTACATAGTATATGAGTGAGTTGCACTGAACAACTTAGAATATAAGAAACGCACAGTGTAGTACATAGTATATGAGTGAGTTGCACTGAAAAACTTAGAATATAAGAAACGCACAGTGTAGTACATAGTATATGAGTGAGTTGCACTGAAAAACTTAGAATATAAGAAACGCACAGTGTTGTACATAGTATATGAGTGAGTTGCACTGAAAAACTTAGAATTTACTGAAAAACCCGCATTACAGGAAATGCACAGTGTAGTACATAGTATATGAGTGAGTTGCACTGAAAAACTTAGAATATAAGAAACGCACAGTGTAGTACATAGTATATGAGTGAGTTGCACTGAAAAACTTAGAATATAAGAAACGCACAGTGTAGTACATAGTATATGAGTGAGTTGCACTGAAAAACTTAGAATATAAGAAACGCACAGTGTAGTACATAGTATATGAGTGAGTTGCGATGAAAAACTTAGAATATAAGAAACGCACAGTGTAGTACATAGTATATGAGTGAGTTGCACTGAAAAACTTAGAATATAAGAAACGCACAGTGTAGTACATAGTATATGAGTGAGTTGCACTGAAAACTTAGAATTTAAGAAACGCACAGTGTAGTACATAGTATATGAGTGAGTTGCACTGAAAAACTTAGAATATAAGAAACGCACAGTGTCTTACATAGTATATGAGTGAGTTGCACTGAAAAACTTAGAATATAAGAAACGCACAGTGTAGTACATAGTATATGAGTGAGTTGCACTGAAAAACTTAGAATATAAGAAACGCACAGTGTAGTACATAGTATATGAGTGAGTTGCACTGAAAAACTTAGAATATAAGAAACGCACAGTGTAGTACATAGTATATGAGTGAGTTGCACTGAAAAACTTAGAATATAAGAAACGCACAGTGTAGTACATAGTATATGAGTGAGTTGCACTGAAAAACTTAGAATATAAGAAACACACAGTGTAGTACATAGTATATGAGTGAGTTGCACTGAAAAACTTAGAATATAAGAAACGCACAGTGTAGTACATAGTATATGAGTGAGTTGCACTGAAAAACTTAGAATATAAGAAACGCACAGTGTAGTACATAGTATATGAGTGAGTTGCACTGAAAAACTTAGAATATAAGAAACGCACAGTGTAGTACATAGTATATGAGTGAGTTGCACTGAAAAACTTAGAATATAAGAAACGCACAGTGTAGTACATAGTATATGAGTGAGTTGCACTGAAAAACTTAGAATATAAGAAACGCACAGTGTAGTACATAGTATATGAGTGAGTTGCACTGAAAAACTTAGAATATAAGAAACGCACAGTGTAGTACATAGTATATGAGTGAGTTGCACTGAAAAACTTAGAATATAAGAAACGCACAGTGTAGTACATAGTATATGAGTGAGGTGCACTGAAAAACTTAGAATATAAGAAACGCACAGTGTAGTACATAGTATATGAGTGAGTTGCACAAAAACTTAGAATATAAGAAACGCACAGTGTAGTATATAGTATATGAGTGAGTTGCACTGAAAAACTTAGAATTTACTGAAAAACCCGCATTACACGAAATGCACAGTGTAGTACATAGTATATGAGTGAGTTGCACTGAAAAACTTAGAATATAAGAAACGCACAGTGTAGTACATAGTATATGAGTGAGTTGCACTGAAAAACTTAGAATATAAGAAACGCACAGTGTAGTACGTAGTATATGAGTGAGTTGCACTCAAAAACTTAGAATATAAGAAACGCACAGTGTAGTACATAGTATATGAGTGAGTTGCACTGAAAAACTTAGAATATAAGAAACGCACAGTGTAGTACATAGTATATGAGTGAGTTGCACTGAAAAACTTAGAATATTTGAAACGCACAGTGTAGTACATAGTATATGAGTGAGTTGCACTGAAAAACTTAGAATATAAGAAACGCACAGTGTAGTACATAGTATATGAGTGAGTTGCACTCAAAAACTTAGAATATAAGAAACGCACAGTGTAGTACATAGTATATGAGTGAGTTGCACTGAAAAACTTAGAATATAAGAAACGCACAGTGTAGTACATAGTATATGAGTGAGTTGCACTGAAAAACTTAGAATATAAGAAACGCACAGTGTAGTACATAGTATATGAGTGAGTTGCACGGAAAAACTTAGAATATAAGAAACGCACAGTGTAATACATAGTATATGAGTGAGTTGCACTGAAAAACTTAGAATTTAAGAAACGCACAGTGTAGTACATAGTATATGAGTGAGTTGCACTGAAAAACTTAGAATATAAGAAACGCACAGTGTAGTACATAGTATATGAGTGAGTTGCACTGAAAAACTTAGAATATAAGAAACGCACAGTGTAGTACATAGTATATGAGTGAGTTGCACTCAAAAACTTAGAATATAAGAAACGCACAGTGTAGTACATAGTATATGAGTGAGTTGCACTGAAAAACTCTAGAATATAAGAAACGCACAGTGTAGTACATAGTATATGAGTGAGTTGCACTGAAAAACTTAGAATATAAGAAACGCACAGTGTAATACATAGTATATGAGTGAGTTGCACTGAAAAACTTAGAATTTAAGAAACGCACAGTGTAGTACATAGTATATGAGTGAGTTGCACTGAAAAACTTAGAATATAAGAAACGCACAGTGTAGTACATAGTATATGAGTGAGTTGCACTGAAAAACTTAGAATATAAGAAACGCACAGTGTAGTACATAGTATATGAGTGAGTTGCACTGAAACACTTAGAATATAAGAAACGCACAGTGTAGTACATAGTATATGAGTGAGTTGCACTGAAAAACTTAGAATATAAGAAACGCACAGTGTAGTACATAGTATATGAGTGAGTTGCACTGAAAAACTTAGAATATAAGAAACGCTCAGTGTAGTACATAGTATATGAGTGAGTTGCACTCAAAAACTTAGAATATAAGAAACGCACAGTGTAGTACATAGTATATGAGTGAGTTGCACTGAAAAACTTAGAATATAAGAAACGCACAGTGTAGTACATAGTATATGAGTGAGTTGCACTGAAAAACTTAGAATATAAGAAACGCACAGTGTAGTACATAGTATATGAGTGAGTTGCACTGAAAAACTTAGAATATAAGAAACGCACAGTGTAGTACATAGTATATGAGTGAGTTGCACTGAAAAACTTAGAATATAAGAAACGCACAGTGTAGTACATAGTATATGAGTGAGTTGCACTGAAAAACTTAGAATATAAGAAACGCACAGTGTAGTACATAGTATATGAGTGAGTTTCACTGAAAAACTTAGAATATAAGAAACGCACAGTGTAGTACATAGTATATGAGTGAGTTGCACTGAAAAACTTAGAATATAAGAAACGCACAGTGTAGTACATAGTATATGAGTGAGTTGCACTGAACAACTTAGAATATAAGAAACGCACAGTGTAGTACATAGTATATGAGTGAGTTGCACTGAAAAACTTAGAATATAAGAAACGCACAGTGTAGTACATAGTATATGAGTGAGTTGCACTGAAAAACTTAGAATATAAGAAACGCACAGTGTAGTACATAGTATATGAGTGAGTTGCACTGAAAAACTTAGAATTTACTGAAAAACCCGCATTACACGAAATGCACAGTGTAGTACATAGTATATGAGTGAGTTGCACTGAAAAACTTAGAATATAAGAAACGCACAGTGTAGTACATAGTATATGAGTGAGTTGCACTGAAAAACTTAGAATATAAGAAACGCACAGTGTAGTACATAGTATATGAGTGAGTTGCACTGAAAAACTTAGAATATAAGAAACGCACAGTGTAGTACATAGTATATGAGTGAGTTGCGATGAAAAACTTAGAATATAAGAAACGCACAGTGTAGTACATAGTATATGAGTGAGTTGCACTGAAAAACTTAGAATATAAGAAACGCACAGTGTAGTACATAGTATATGAGTGAGTTGCACTGAAAACTTAGAATTTAAGAAACGCACAGTGTAGTACATAGTATATGAGTGAGTTGCACTGAAAAACTTAGAATATAAGAAACGCACAGTGTCTTACATAGTATATGAGTGAGTTGCACTGAAAAACTTAGAATATAAGAAACGCACAGTGTAGTACATAGTATATGAGTGAGTTGCACTGAAAAACTTAGAATATAAGAAACGCACAGTGTAGTACATAGTATATGAGTGAGTTGCACTGAAAAACTTAGAATATAAGAAACGCACAGTGTAGTACATAGTATATGAGTGAGTTGCACTGAAAAACTTAGAATATAAAAAACGCACAGTGTAGTACATAGTATATGAGTGAGTTGCACTGAAAAACTTAGAATATAAGAAACGCACAGTGTAGTACATAGTATATGAGTGAGTTGCACTGAAAAACTTAGAATATAAGAAACGCACAGTGTAGTACATAGTATATGAGTGAGTTGCACTGAAAAACTTACAATATAAGAAACGCACAGTGTTGTACATAGTATATGAGTGAGTTGCACTGAAAAACTTAGAATATAAGAAACGCACAGTGTAGTACATAGTATATGAGTGAGTTGCACTGAAAAACTTAGAATATAAGAAACGCACAGTGTAGTACATAGCATATGAGTGAGTTGCACTCAAAAACTTAGAATATAAGAAACGCACAGTGTAGTACATAGTATATGAGTGAGTTGCACTGAAAAACTCTAGAATATAAGAAACGCACAGTGTAGTACATAGTATATGAGTGAGTTGCACTGAAAAACTTAGAATATAAGAAACGCACAGTGTAATACATAGTATATGAGTGAGTTGCACTGAAAAACTTAGAATTTAAGAAACGCACAGTGTAGTACATAGTATATGAGTGAGTTGCACTGAAAAACTTAGAATATAAGAAACGCACAGTGTAGTACATAGTATATGAGTGAGTTGCACTGAAAAACTTAGAATATAAGAAACGCACAGTGTAGTACATAGTATATGAGTGAGTTGCACTGAAACACTTAGAATATAAGAAACGCACAGTGTAGTACATAGTATATGAGTGAGTTGCACTGAAAAACTTAGAATATAAGAAACGCACAGTGTAGTACATAGTATATGAGTGAGTTGCACTGAAAAACTTAGAATATAAGAAACGCTCAGTGTAGTACATAGTATATGAGTGAGTTGCACTGAAAAACTTAGAATATAAGAAACGCACAGTGTAGTACATAGTATATGAGTGAGTTGCACTGAAAAACTTAGAATATAAGAAACGCACAGTGTAGTACATAGTATATGAGTGAGTTGCACTGAAAAACTTAGAATATAAGAAACGCACAGTGTAGTACATAGTATATGAGTGAGTTGCACTGAAAAACTTAGAATATAAGAAACGCACAGTGTAGTACATAGTATATGAGTGAGTTGCACTGAAAAACTTAGAATATAAAAAACGCACAGTGTAGTACATAGTATATGAGTGAGTTGCACTGAAAAACTTAGAATATAAGAAACGCACAGTGTAGTACATAGTATATGAGTGAGTTGCACTGAAAAACTTAGAATATAAGAAACGCACAGTGTAGTACATAGTATATGAGTGAGTTGCACTGAAAAACTTAGAATATAAGAAACGCACAGTGTAGTACATAGTATATGAGTGAGTTGCACTGAACAACTTAGAATATAAGAAACGCACAGTGTAGTACATAGTATATGAGTGAGTTGCACTGAAAAACTTAGAATATAAGAAACGCACAGTGTAGTACATAGTATATGAGTGAGTTGCACTGAAAAACTTAGAATATAAGAAACGCACAGTGTTGTACATAGTATATGAGTGAGTTGCACTGAAAAACTTAGAATTTACTGAAAAACCCGCATTACAGGAAATGCACAGTGTAGTACATAGTATATGAGTGAGTTGCACTGAAAAACTTAGAATATAAGAAACGCACAGTGTAGTACATAGTATATGAGTGAGTTGCACTGAAAAACTTAGAATATAAGAAACGCACAGTGTAGTACATAGTATATGAGTGAGTTGCACTGAAAAACTTAGAATATAAGAAACGCACAGTGTAGTACATAGTATATGAGTGAGTTGCGATGAAAAACTTAGAATATAAGAAACGCACAGTGTAGTACATAGTATATGAGTGAGTTGCACTGAAAAACTTAGAATATAAGAAACGCACAGTGTAGTACATAGTATATGAGTGAGTTGCACTGAAAACTTAGAATTTAAGAAACGCACAGTGTAGTACATAGTATATGAGTGAGTTGCACTGAAAAACTTAGAATATAAGAAACGCACAGTGTCTTACATAGTATATGAGTGAGTTGCACTGAAAAACTTAGAATATAAGAAACGCACAGTGTAGTACATAGTATATGAGTGAGTTGCACTGAAAAACTTAGAATATAAGAAACGCACAGTGTAGTACATAGTATATGAGTGAGTTGCACTGAAAAACTTAGAATATAAGAAACGCACAGTGTAGTACATAGTATATGAGTGAGTTGCACTGAAAAACTTAGAATATAAGAAACGCACAGTGTAGTACATAGTATATGAGTGAGTTGCACTGAAAAACTTAGAATATAAGAAACACACAGTGTAGTACATAGTATATGAGTGAGTTGCACTGAAAAACTTAGAATATAAGAAACGCACAGTGTAGTACATAGTATATGAGTGAGTTGCACTGAAAAACTTAGAATATAAGAAACGCACAGTGTAGTACATAGTATATGAGTGAGTTGCACTGAAAAACTTAGAATATAAGAAACGCACAGTGTAGTACATAGTATATGAGTGAGTTGCACTGAAAAACTTAGAATATAAGAAACGCACAGTGTAGTACATAGTATATGAGTGAGTTGCACTGAAAAACTTAGAATATAAGAAACGCACAGTGTAGTACATAGTATATGAGTGAGTTGCACTGAAAAACTTAGAATATAAGAAACGCACAGTGTAGTACATAGTATATGAGTGAGTTGCACTGAAAAACTTAGAATATAAGAAACGCACAGTGTAGTACATAGTATATGAGTGAGGTGCACTGAAAAACTTAGAATATAAGAAACGCACAGTGTAGTACATAGTATATGAGTGAGTTGCACAAAAACTTAGAATATAAGAAACGCACAGTGTAGTATATAGTATATGAGTGAGTTGCACTGAAAAACTTAGAATTTACTGAAAAACCCGCATTACACGAAATGCACAGTGTAGTACATAGTATATGAGTGAGTTGCACTGAAAAACTTAGAATATAAGAAACGCACAGTGTAGTACATAGTATATGAGTGAGTTGCACTGAAAAACTTAGAATATAAGAAACGCACAGTGTAGTACGTAGTATATGAGTGAGTTGCACTCAAAAACTTAGAATATAAGAAACGCACAGTGTAGTACATAGTATATGAGTGAGTTGCACTGAAAAACTTAGAATATAAGAAACGCACAGTGTAGTACATAGTATATGAGTGAGTTGCACTGAAAAACTTAGAATATTTGAAACGCACAGTGTAGTACATAGTATATGAGTGAGTTGCACTGAAAAACTTAGAATATAAGAAACGCACAGTGTAGTACATAGTATATGAGTGAGTTGCACTCAAAAACTTAGAATATAAGAAACGCACAGTGTAGTACATAGTATATGAGTGAGTTGCACTGAAAAACTTAGAATATAAGAAACGCACAGTGTAGTACATAGTATATGAGTGAGTTGCACTGAAAAACTTAGAATATAAGAAACGCACAGTGTAGTACATAGTATATGAGTGAGTTGCACGGAAAAACTTAGAATATAAGAAACGCACAGTGTAGTACATAGTATATGAGTGAGTTGCACTGAAAAACTTAGAATATAAGAAACGCACAGAGTAGTACATAGTATATGAGTGAGTTGCACTGAAAAACTTAGAATATAAGAAACGCACAGTGTAGTACATAGTATATGAGTGAGTTGCACTCAAAAACTTAGAATATAAGAAACGCACAGTGTAGTACATAGTATATGAGTGAGTTGCACTCAAAAACTTAGAATATAAGAAACGCACAGTGTAGTACATAGTATATGAGTGAGTTGCACTGAAAAACTTAGAATATAAGAAACGCACAGTGTAGTACATAGTATATGAGTGAGTTGCACTGAAAAACTTAGAATATAAGAAACGCACAGTGTAGTACATAGTATATGAGTGAGTTGCACTGAAAAACTTAGAATATAAGAAACGCACAGTGTAGTACATAGTATATGAGTGAGTTGCACTGAAAAACTTAGAATATAAGAAACGCACAGTGTAGTACATAGTATATGAGTGAGTTGCACTGAAAAACTTAGAATATAAGAAACGCACAGTGTAGTACATAGTATATGAGTGAGTTGCACTGAAAAACTTAGAATATAAGAAACGCACAGTGTAGAACATAGTATATGAGTGAGTTGCACTGAAAAACTTAGAATATAAGAAACGCACAGTGTAGTACATAGTATATGAGTGAGTTGCACTGAAAAACTTAGAATATAAGAAACGCACAGTGTAGTACATAGTATATGAGTGAGTTGCACTGAAAAACTTAGAATATAAGAAACGCACAGTGTAGTACATAGTATATGAGTGAGTTGCACTGAAAAACTTAGAATATAAGAAACGCACAGTGTAGTACATAGTATATGAGTGAGTTGCACTGAAAAACTTAGAATATAAGAAACGCACAGTGTAGTACATAGTATATGAGTGAGTTGCACTGAAAAACTTAGAATATAAGAAACGCACAGTGTAGTACATAGTATATGAGTGAGTTGCACTGAAAAACTTAGAATATAAGAAACGCACAGTGTAGTACATAGTATATGAGTGAGTTGCACTGAAAAACTTAGAATATAAGAAACGCACAGTGTAGTACATAGTATATGAGTGAGTTGCACTGAAAAACTTAGAATATAAGAAACGCACAGTGTAGTACATAGTATATGAGTGAGTTGCACTGAAAAACTTAGAATATAAGAAACGCACAGTGTAGTACATAGTATATGAGTGAGTTGCACTGAAAAACTTAGAATATAAGAAACGCACAGTGTAGTACATAGTATATGAGTGAGTTGCACTGAAAAACTTAGAATATAAGAAACGCACAGTGTAGTATATAGTATATGAGTGAGTTGCACTCAAAAACTTAGAATATAAGAAACGCACAGTGTAGTACATAGTATATGAGTGAGTTGCACTGAAAAACTTAGAATATAAGAAACGCACAGTGTAGTACATAGTATATGAGTGAGTTGCACTGAAAAACTTAGAATATAAGAAACGCACAGTGTAGTATATAGTATATGAGTGAGTTGCACTGAAAAACTTAGAATTTACTGAAAAACCCGCATTACACGAAATGCACAGTGTAGTACATAGTATATGAGTGAGTTGCACTGAAAAACTTAGAATATAAGAAACGCACAGTGTAGTACATAGTATATGAGTGAGTTGCACTGAAAAACTTAGAATATAAGAAACGCACAGTGTAGTACATAGTATATGAGTGAGTTGCACTGAAAAACTTAGAATATAAGAAACGCACAGTGTAGTACATAGTATATGAGTGAGTTGCACTGAAAAACTTAGAATATAAGAAACGCACAGTGTAGTACATAGTATATGAGTGAGTTGCACTGAAAAACTTAGAATATAAGAAACGCACAGTGTAGTACATAGTATATGAGTGAGTTGCACTGAAAAACTTAGAATATAAGAAACGCACAGTGTAGTACATAGTATATGAGTGAGTTGCACTGAAAAACTTAGAATATAAGAAACGCACAGTGTAGTACATAGTATATGAGTGAGTTGCACTCAAAAACTTAGAATATAAGAAACGCACAGTGTAGTACATAGTATATGAGTGAGTTGCACTGAAAAACTTAGAATATAAGAAACGCACAGTGTAGTACATAGTATATGAGTGAGTTGCACTGAAAAACTTAGAATTTAAGAAACGCACAGTGTAGTATATAGTATATGAGTGAGTTGCACTGAAAAACTTAGAATTTACTGAAAAACCCGCATTACACGAAATGCACAGTGTAGTACATAGTATATGAGTGAGTTGCACTGAAAAACTTAGAATATAAGAAACGCACAGTGTAGTACGTAGTATATGAGTGAGTTGCACTGAAAAACTTAGAATATAAGAAACGCACAGTGTAGTACGTAGTATATGAGTGAGTTGCACTGAAAAACTTAGAATATAAGAAACGCACAGTGTAGTACATAGTATATGAGTGAGTTGCACTGAAAAACTTAGAATATAAGAAACGCACAGTGTAGTACATAGTATATGAGTGAGTTGCACTGAAAAACTTAGAATATAAGAAACGCACAGTGTAGTACATAGTATATGAGTGAGTTGCACTGAAAAACTTAGAATATAAGAAACGCACAGTGTAGTACATAGTATATGAGTGAGTTGCACTGAAAAACTTAGAATATAAGAAACGCACAGTGTAGTACATAGTATATGAGTGAGTTGCACTGAAAAACTTAGAATATAAGAAACGCACAGTGTAGTACATAGTATATGAGTGAGTTGCACTGAAAAACTTAGAATATAAGAAACGCACAGTGTAGTACATAGTATATGAGTGAGTTGCACTGAAAAACTTAGAATATAAGAAACGCACAGTGTAGTACATAGTATATGAGTGAGTTGCACTGAAAAACTTAGAATATAAGAAACGCACAGTGTAGTACATAGTATATGAGTGAGTTGCACTGAAAAACTTAGAATATAAGAAACGCACAGTGTAGTACATAGTATATGAGTGAGTTGCACTGAAAAACTTAGAATATAAGAAACGCACAGTGTAGTACATAATATATGAGTGAGTTGCACTGAAAAACTTAGAATATAAGAAACGCACAGTGTAGTACATAGTATATGAGTGAGTTGCACTCAAAAACTTAGAATATAAGAAACGCTCAGTGTAGTACATAGTATATGAGTGAGTTGCACTCAAAAACTTAGAATATAAGAAACGCACAGTGTAGTACATAGTATATGAGTGAGTTGCACTGAAAAACTCTAGAATATAAGAAACGCACAGTGTAGTACATAGTATATGAGTGAGTTGCACTGAAAAACTTAGAATATAAGAAACGCACAGTGTAGTACATAGTATATGAGTGAGTTGCACTGAAAAACTTAGAATATAAGAAACGCACAGTGTAGTACATAGTATATGAGTGAGTTGCACTGAAAAACTTAGAATATAAGAAACGCACAGTGTAGTACATAGTATATGAGTGAGTTGCACTGAAAAACTTAGAATATAAGAAACGCACAGTGTAGTACATAGTATATGAGTGAGTTGCACTGAAAAACTTAGAATATAAGAAACGCACAGTGTAGTACATAGTATATGAGTGAGTTGCACTGAAAAAATTAGAATATAAGAAACGCACAGTGTAGTACATAGTATATGAGTGAGTTGCACTGAAAAACTTAGAATATAAGAAACGCACAGTGTAGTACATAGTATATGAGTGAGTTGCACTGAAAAACTTAGAATATAAGAAACGCACAGTGTAGTACATAGTATATGAGTGAGTTGCACTGAAAAACTTAGAATATAAGAAACGCACAGTGTAGTACATAGTATATGAGTGAGTTGCACTGAAAAACTTAGAATATAAGAAACGCACAGTGTAGTATATAGTATATGAGTGAGTTGCACTGAAAAACTTAGAATTTACTGAAAAACCCGCATTACACGAAATGCACAGTGTAGTACATAGTATATGAGTGAGTTGCACTGAAAAACTTAGAATATAAGAAACGCACAGTGTAGTACATAGTATATGAGTGAGTTGCACTGAAAAACTTAGAATATAAGAAACGCACAGTGTAGTACATAGTATATGAGTGAGTTGCACTGAAAAACTTAGAATATAAGAAACGCACAGTGTAGTACATAGTATATGAGTGAGTTGCACTGAAAAACTTAGAATATAAGAAACGCACAGTGTAGTACATAGTATATGAGTGAGTTGCACTGAAAAACTTAGAATATAAGAAACGCACAGTGTAGTACATAGTATATGAGTGAGTTGCACTCAAAAACTTAGAATATAAGAAACGCACAGTGTAGTACATAGTATATGAGTGAGTTGCACTGAAAAACTTAGAATATAAGAAACGCACAGTGTAGTACATAGTATATGAGTGAGTTGCACTGAAAAACTTAGAATATAAGAAACGCACAGTGTAGTACATAGTATATGAGTGAGTTGCACTGAAAAACTTAGAATATAAGAAACGCACAGTGTAGTACATAGTATATGAGTGAGTTGCACTGAAAAACTTAGAATATAAGAAACGCACAGTGTAGTACATAGTATATGAGTGAGTTGCACTGAAAAACTTAGAATATAAGAAACGCACAGTGTAGTACATAGTATATGAGTGAGTTGCACTGAAAAACTTAGAATATAAGAAACGCACAGTGTAGTACATAGTATATGAGTGAGTTGCACTCAAAAACTTAGAATATAAGAAACGCACAGTGTAGTACATAGTATATGAGTGAGTTGCACTGAAAAACTTAGAATATAAGAAACGCACAGTGTAGTACATAGTATATGAGTGAGTTGCACTGAAAAACTTAGAATTTAAGAAACGCACAGTGTAGTATATAGTATATGAGTGAGTTGCACTGAAAAACTTAGAATTTACTGAAAAACCCGCATTACACGAAATGCACAGTGTAGTACATAGTATATGAGTGAGTTGCACTGAAAAACTTAGAATATAAGAAACGCACAGTGTAGTACATAGTATATGAGTGAGTTGCACTGAAAAACTTAGAATATAAGAAACGCACAGTGTAGTACGTAGTATATGAGTGAGTTGCACTCAAAAACTTAGAATATAAGAAACGCACAGTGTAGTACATAGTATATGAGTGAGTTGCACTGAAAAACTTAGAATATAAGAAACGCACAGTGTAGTACATAGTATATGAGTGAGTTGCACTGAAAAACTTAGAATATAAGAAACGCACAGTGTAGTACATAGTATATGAGTGAGTTGCACTGAAAAACTTAGAATATAAGAAACGCACAGTGTAGTACATAGTATATGAGTGAGTTGCACTGAAAAACTTAGAATATAAGAAACGCACAGTGTAGTACATAGTATATGAGTGAGTTGCACTGAAAAACTTAGAATATAAGAAACGCACAGTGTAGTACATAGTATATGAGTGAGTTGCACTGAAAAACTTAGAATATAAGAAACGCACAGTGTAGTACATAGTATATGAGTGAGTTGCACTGAAAAACTTAGAATATAAGAAACGCACAGTGTAGTACATAGTATATGAGTGAGTTGCACTGAAAAACTTAGAATATAAGAAACGCACAGTGTAGTACATAGTATATGAGTGAGTTGCACTGAAAAACTTAGAATATAAGAAACGCACAGTGTAGTACATAGTATATGAGTGAGTTGCACTGAAAAACTTAGAATATAAGAAACGCACAGTGTAGTACATAGTATATGAGTGAGTTGCACTGAAAAACTTAGAATATAAGAAACGCACAGTGTAGTACATAGTATATGAGTGAGTTGCACTCAAAAACTTAGAATATAAGAAACGCTCAGTGTAGTACATAGTATATGAGTGAGTTGCACTCAAAAACTTAGAATATAAGAAACGCACAGTGTAGTACATAGTATATGAGTGAGTTGCACTGAAAAACTCTAGAATATAAGAAACGCACAGTGTAGTACATAGTATATGAGTGAGTTGCACTGAAAAACTTAGAATATAAGAAACGCACAGTGTAGTACATAGTATATGAGTGAGTTGCACTGAAAAACTTAGAATATAAGAAACGCACAGTGTAGTACATAGTATATGAGTGAGTTGCACTGAAAAACTTAGAATATAAGAAACGCACAGTGTAGTACATAGTATATGAGTGAGTTGCACTGAAAAACTTAGAATATAAGAAACGCACAGTGTAGTACATAGTATATGAGTGAGTTGCACTGAAAAACTTAGAATATAAGAAACGCACAGTGTAGTACATAGTATATGAGTGAGTTGCACTGAAAAAATTAGAATATAAGAAACGCACAGTGTAGTACATAGTATATGAGTGAGTTGCACTGAAAAACTTAGAATATAAGAAACGCACAGTGTAGTACATAGTATATGAGTGAGTTGCACTGAAAAACTTAGAATATAAGAAACGCACAGTGTAGTACATAGTATATGAGTGAGTTGCACTGAAAAACTTAGAATATAAGAAACGCACAGTGTAGTACATAGTATATGAGTGAGTTGCACTGAAAAACTTAGAATATAAGAAACGCACAGTGTAGTATATAGTATATGAGTGAGTTGCACTGAAAAACTTAGAATTTACTGAAAAACCCGCATTACACGAAATGCACAGTGTAGTACATAGTATATGAGTGAGTTGCACTGAAAAACTTAGAATATAAGAAACGCACAGTGTAGTACATAGTATATGAGTGAGTTGCACTGAAAAACTTAGAATATAAGAAACGCACAGTGTAGTACATAGTATATGAGTGAGTTGCACTGAAAAACTTAGAATATAAGAAACGCACAGTGTAGTACATAGTATATGAGTGAGTTGCACTGAAAAACTTAGAATATAAGAAACGCACAGTGTAGTACATAGTATATGAGTGAGTTGCACTGAAAAACTTAGAATATAAGAAACGCACAGTGTAGTACATAGTATATGAGTGAGTTGCACTGAAAAACTTAGAATATAAGAAACGCACAGTGTAGTACATAGTATATGAGTGAGTTGCACTGAAAAACTTAGAATATAAGAAACGCACAGTGTAGTACATAGTATATGAGTGAGTTGCACTGAAAAACTTAGAATATAAGAAACGCACAGTGTAGTACATAGTATATGAGTGAGTTGCACTGAAAAACTTAGAATATAAGAAACGCACAGTGTAGTACATAGTATATGAGTGAGTTGCACTGAAAAACTTAGAATATAAGAAACGCACAGTGTAGTACATAGTATATGAGTGAGTTGCACTGAAAAACTTAGAATATAAGAAACGCACAGTGTAGTACATAGTATATGAGTGAGTTGCACTGAAAAACTTAGAATATAAGAAACGCACAGTGTAGTACATAGTATATGAGTGAGTTGCACTGAAAAACTTAGAATATAAAAAACGCACAGTGTAGTACATAGTATATGAGTGAGTTGCACTGAAAAACTTAGAATATAAGAAACGCACAGTGTAGTACATAGTATATGAGTGAGTTGCACTGAAAAACTTAGAATATAAGAAACGCACAGTGTAGTACATAGTATATGAGTGAGTTGCACTGAAAAACTTAGAATATAAGAAACGCACAGTGTTGTACATAGTATATGAGTGAGTTGCACTGAAAAACTTAGAATATAAGAAACGCACAGTGTAGTACATAGTATATGAGTGAGTTGCACTGAAAAACTTAGAATATAAGAAACGCACAGTGTAGTACATAGTATATGAGTGAGTTGCACTGAAAAACTTAGAATATAAGAAACGCACAGTGTAGTACATAGTATATGAGTGAGTTGCACTGAAAAACTCTAGAATATAAGAAACGCACAGTGTAGTACATAGTATATGAGTGAGTTGCACTGAAAAACTTAGAATATAAGAAACGCACAGTGTAATACATAGTATATGAGTGAGTTGCACTGAAAAACTTAGAATTTAAGAAACGCACAGTGTAGTACATAGTATATGAGTGAGTTGCACTGAAAAACTTAGAATATAAGAAACGCACAGTGTAGTACATAGTATATGAGTGAGTTGCACTGAAAAACTTAGAATATAAGCAACGCACAGTGTAGTACATAGTATATGAGTGAGTTGCACTGAAACACTTAGAATATAAGAAACGCACAGTGTAGTACATAGTATATGAGTGAGTTGCACTGAAAAACTTAGAATATAAGAAACGCACAGTGTAGTACATAGTATATGAGTGAGTTGCACTGAAAAACTTAGAATATAAGAAACGCTCAGTGTAGTACATAGTATATGAGTGAGTTGCACTCAAAAACTTAGAATATAAGAAACGCACAGTGTAGTACATAGTATATGAGTGAGTTGCACTGAAAAACTTAGAATATAAGAAACGCACAGTGTAGTACATAGTATATGAGTGAGTTGCACTGAAAAACTTAGAATATAAGAAACGCACAGTGTAGTACATAGTATATGAGTGAGTTGCACTGAAAAACTTAGAATATAAGAAACGCACAGTGTAGTACATAGTATATGAGTGAGTTGCACTGAAAAACTTAGAATATAAGAAACGCACAGTGTAGTACATAGTATATGAGTGAGTTGCACTGAAAAACTTAGAATATAAGAAACGCACAGTGTAGTACATAGTATATGAGTGAGTTGCGATGAAAAACTTAGAATATAAGAAACGCACAGTGTAGTACATAGTATATGAGTGAGTTGCACTGAAAAACTTAGAATATAAGAAACGCACAGTGTAGTACATAGTATATGAGTGAGTTGCACTGAACAACTTAGAATATAAGAAACGCACAGTGTAGTACATAGTATATGAGTGAGTTGCACTGAAAAACTTAGAATATAAGAAACGCACAGTGTAGTACATAGTATATGAGTGAGTTGCACTGAAAAACTTAGAATATAAGAAACGCACAGTGTAGTACATAGTATATGAGTGAGTTGCACTGAAAAACTTAGAATTTACTGAAAAACCCGCATTACACGAAATGCACAGTGTAGTACATAGTATATGAGTGAGTTGCACTGAAAAACTTAGAATATAAGAAACGCACAGTGTAGTACATAGTATATGAGTGAGTTGCACTGAAAAACTTAGAATATAAGAAACGCACAGTGTAGTACATAGTATATGAGTGAGTTGCACTGAAAAACTTAGAATATAAGAAACGCACAGTGTAGTACATAGTATATGAGTGAGTTGCGATGAAAAACTTAGAATATAAGAAACGCACAGTGTAGTACATAGTATATGAGTGAGTTGCACTGAAAAACTTAGAATATAAGAAACGCACAGTGTAGTACATAGTATATGAGTGAGTTGCACTGAAAAACTTAGAATATAAGAAACGCACAGTGTAGTACATAGTATATGAGTGAGTTGCACTGAAAAACTTAGAATATAAGAAACGCACAGTGTAGTACATAGTATATGAGTGAGTTGCACTGAAAAACTTAGAATATAAGAAACGCACAGTGTAGTACATAGTATATGAGTGAGTTGCACTGAAAAACTTAGAATATAAGAAACGCACAGTGTAGTACATAGTATATGAGTGAGTTGCACTGAAAAACTTAGAATATAAGAAACGCACAGTGTAGTACATAGTATATGAGTGAGTTGCACTGAAAAATTTAGAATATAAGAAACGCACAGTGTAGTACATAGTATATGAGTGAGTTGCACTGAAAAACTTAGAATTTAAGAAACGCACAGTGTAGTACATAGTATATGAGTGAGTTGCACTGAAAAACTTAGAATATAAGAAACGCACAGTGTAGTACATAGTATATGAGTGAGTTGCACTGAAAAACTTAGAATATAAGAAACGCACAGTGTAGTACATAGTATATGAGTGAGTTGCACTGAAAAACTTAGAATATAAGAAACGCACAGTGTAGTACATAGTATATGAGTGAGTTGCACTGAAAAACTTAGAATATAAGAAACGCACAGTGTAGTACATATTATATGAGTGAGTTGCACTGAAAAACTTAGAATATAAGAAACGCACAGTGTTGTACATAGTATATGAGTGAGTTGCACTGAAAAACTTAGAATATAAGAAACGCACAGTGTAGTACATAGTATATGAGTGAGTTGCACTGAAAAACTTAGAATATAAGAAACGCACAGTGTAGTACATAGTATATGAGTGAGTTGCACTGAAAAACTTAGAATATAAGACACGCACAGTGTAGTACATAGTATATGAGTGAGTTGCACTGAAAAACTCTAGAATATAAGAAACGCACAGTGTAGTACATAGTATATGAGTGAGTTGCACTGAAAAACTTAGAATATAAGAAACGCACAGTGTAGTACATAGTATATGAGTGAGTTGCACTGAAAAACTTAGAATTTAAGAAACGCACAGTGTAGTACATAGTATATGAGTGAGTTGCACTGAAAAACTTAGAATATAAGAAACGCACAGTGTAGTACATAGTATATGAGTGAGTTGCACTGAAAAACTTAGAATATAAGAAACGCACAGTGTAGTACATAGTATATAAGTGAGTTGCACTGAAAAACTTAGAATATAAGTAACGCACAGTGTAGTACATAGTATATGAGTGAGTTGCGATGAAAAACTTAGAATATAAGAAACGCACAGTGTAGTACATAGTATATGAGTGAGTTGCACTGAAAACTTAGAATTTAAGAAACGCATAGTGTAGTACAGAGTTGCACTGAAAAACTTAGAATATAAGAAACGCACAGTGTAGTACATAGTATATGAGTGAGTTGCACTGAAAAACTTAGAATATAAGAAACGCACAGTGTAGTACATAGTATATGAGTGAGTTGCACTGAAAAACTTAGAATATAAGAAACGCACAGTGTAGTACATAGTATATGAGTGAGTTGCACTGAAAAACTTAGAATATAAGAAACGCACAGTGTAGTACATAGTATATGAGTGAGTTGCACTGAAAAACTTAGAATATAAGAAACGCACAGTGTAGTACATAGTATATGAGTGAGTTGCACTGAAAAACTTAGAATATAAGAAACGCACAGTGTAGTACATAGTATATGAGTGAGTTGCACTGAAAAACTTAGAATATAAAAAACGCACAGTGTAGTACATAGTATATGAGTGAGTTGCACTGAAAAACTTAGAATATAAGAAACGCACAGTGTAGTACATAGTATATGAGTGAGTTGCACTGAAAAACTTAGAATATAAGAAACGCACAGTGTAGTACATAGTATATGAGTGAGTTGCACTGAAAAACTTAGAATATAAGAAACGCACAGTGTTGTACATAGTATATGAGTGAGTTGCACTGAAAAACTTAGAATATAAGAAACGCACAGTGTAGTACATAGTATATGAGTGAGTTGCACTGAAAAACTTAGAATATAAGAAACGCACAGTGTAGTACATAGTATATGAGTGAGTTGCACTGAAAAACTTAGAATATAAGAAACGCACAGTGTAGTACATAGTATATGAGTGAGTTGCACTGAAAAACTCTAGAATATAAGAAACGCACAGTGTAGTACATAGTATATGAGTGAGTTGCACTGAAAAACTTAGAATATAAGAAACGCACAGTGTAATACATAGTATATGAGTGAGTTGCACTGAAAAACTTAGAATTTAAGAAACGCACAGTGTAGTACATAGTATATGAGTGAGTTGCACTGAAAAACTTAGAATATAAGAAACGCACAGTGTAGTACATAGTATATGAGTGAGTTGCACTGAAAAACTTAGAATATAAGCAACGCACAGTGTAGTACATAGTATATGAGTGAGTTGCACTGAAACACTTAGAATATAAGAAACGCACAGTGTAGTACATAGTATATGAGTGAGTTGCACTGAAAAACTTAGAATATAAGAAACGCACAGTGTAGTACATAGTATATGAGTGAGTTGCACTGAAAAACTTAGAATATAAGAAACGCTCAGTGTAGTACATAGTATATGAGTGAGTTGCACTCAAAAACTTAGAATATAAGAAACGCACAGTGTAGTACATAGTATATGAGTGAGTTGCACTGAAAAACTTAGAATATAAGAAACGCACAGTGTAGTACATAGTATATGAGTGAGTTGCACTGAAAAACTTAGAATATAAGAAACGCACAGTGTAGTACATAGTATATGAGTGAGTTGCACTGAAAAACTTAGAATATAAGAAACGCACAGTGTAGTACATAGTATATGAGTGAGTTGCACTGAAAAACTTAGAATATAAGAAACGCACAGTGTAGTACATAGTATATGAGTGAGTTGCACTGAAAAACTTAGAATATAAGAAACGCACAGTGTAGTACATAGTATATGAGTGAGTTGCACTGAAAAACTTAGAATATAAGAAACGCACAGTGTAGTACATAGTATATGAGTGAGTTGCACTCAAAAACTTAGAATATAAGAAACGCACAGTGTAGTACATAGTATATGAGTGAGTTGCACTGAAAAACTTAGAATATAAGAAACGCACAGTGTAGTACATAGTATATGAGTGAGTTGCACTGAAAAACTTAGAATTTAAGAAACGCACAGTGTAGTATATAGTATATGAGTGAGTTGCACTGAAAAACTTAGAATTTACTGAAAAACCCGCATTACACGAAATGCACAGTGTAGTACATAGTATATGAGTGAGTTGCACTGAAAAACTTAGAATATAAGAAACGCACAGTGTAGTACATAGTATATGAGTGAGTTGCACTGAAAAACTTAGAATATAAGAAACGCACAGTGTAGTACGTAGTATATGAGTGAGTTGCACTCAAAAACTTAGAATATAAGAAACGCACAGTGTAGTACATAGTATATGAGTGAGTTGCACTGAAAAACTTAGAATATAAGAAACGCACAGTGTAGTACATAGTATATGAGTGAGTTGCACTGAAAAACTTAGAATATAAGAAACGCACAGTGTAGTACATAGTATATGAGTGAGTTGCACTGAAAAACTTAGAATATAAGAAACGCACAGTGTAGTACATAGTATATGAGTGAGTTGCACTGAAAAACTTAGAATATAAGAAACGCACAGTGTAGTACATAGTATATGAGTGAGTTGCACTGAAAAACTTAGAATATAAGAAACGCACAGTGTAGTACATAGTATATGAGTGAGTTGCACTGAAAAACTTAGAATATAAGAAACGCACAGTGTAGTACATAGTATATGAGTGAGTTGCACTGAAAAACTTAGAATATAAGAAACGCACAGTGTAGTACATAGTATATGAGTGAGTTGCACTGAAAAACTTAGAATATAAGAAACGCACAGTGTAGTACATAGTATATGAGTGAGTTGCACTGAAAAACTTAGAATATAAGAAACGCACAGTGTAGTACATAGTATATGAGTGAGTTGCACTGAAAAACTTAGAATATAAGAAACGCACAGTGTAGTACATAGTATATGAGTGAGTTGCACTGAAAAACTTAGAATATAAGAAACGCACAGTGTAGTACATAGTATATGAGTGAGTTGCACTCAAAAACTTAGAATATAAGAAACGCTCAGTGTAGTACATAGTATATGAGTGAGTTGCACTCAAAAACTTAGAATATAAGAAACGCACAGTGTAGTACATAGTATATGAGTGAGTTGCACTGAAAAACTCTAGAATATAAGAAACGCACAGTGTAGTACATAGTATATGAGTGAGTTGCACTGAAAAACTTAGAATATAAGAAACGCACAGTGTAGTACATAGTATATGAGTGAGTTGCACTGAAAAACTTAGAATATAAGAAACGCACAGTGTAGTACATAGTATATGAGTGAGTTGCACTGAAAAACTTAGAATATAAGAAACGCACAGTGTAGTACATAGTATATGAGTGAGTTGCACTGAAAAACTTAGAATATAAGAAACGCACAGTGTAGTACATAGTATATGAGTGAGTTGCACTGAAAAACTTAGAATATAAGAAACGCACAGTGTAGTACATAGTATATGAGTGAGTTGCACTGAAAAAATTAGAATATAAGAAACGCACAGTGTAGTACATAGTATATGAGTGAGTTGCACTGAAAAACTTAGAATATAAGAAACGCACAGTGTAGTACATAGTATATGAGTGAGTTGCACTGAAAAACTTAGAATATAAGAAACGCACAGTGTAGTACATAGTATATGAGTGAGTTGCACTGAAAAACTTAGAATATAAGAAACGCACAGTGTAGTACATAGTATATGAGTGAGTTGCACTGAAAAACTTAGAATATAAGAAACGCACAGTGTAGTATATAGTATATGAGTGAGTTGCACTGAAAAACTTAGAATTTACTGAAAAACCCGCATTACACGAAATGCACAGTGTAGTACATAGTATATGAGTGAGTTGCACTGAAAAACTTAGAATATAAGAAACGCACAGTGTAGTACATAGTATATGAGTGAGTTGCACTGAAAAACTTAGAATATAAGAAACGCACAGTGTAGTACATAGTATATGAGTGAGTTGCACTGAAAAACTTAGAATATAAGAAACGCACAGTGTAGTACATAGTATATGAGTGAGTTGCACTGAAAAACTTAGAATATAAGAAACGCACAGTGTAGTACATAGTATATGAGTGAGTTGCACTGAAAAACTTAGAATATAAGAAACGCACAGTGTAGTACATAGTATATGAGTGAGTTGCACTGAAAAACTTAGAATATAAGAAACGCACAGTGTAGTACATAGTATATGAGTGAGTTGCACTGAAAAACTTAGAATATAAGAAACGCACAGTGTAGTACATAGTATATGAGTGAGTTGCACTGAAAAACTTAGAATATAAGAAACGCACAGTGTAGTACATAGTATATGAGTGAGTTGCACTGAAAAACTTAGAATATAAGAAACGCACAGTGTAGTACATAGTATATGAGTGAGTTGCACTGAAAAACTTAGAATATAAGAAACGCACAGTGTAGTACATAGTATATGAGTGAGTTGCACTGAAAAACTTAGAATATAAGAAACGCACAGTGTAGTACATAGTATATGAGTGAGTTGCACTGAAAAACTTAGAATATAAGAAACGCACAGTGTAGTACATAGTATATGAGTGAGTTGCACTGAAAAACTTAGAATATAAAAAACGCACAGTGTAGTACATAGTATATGAGTGAGTTGCACTGAAAAACTTAGAATATAAGAAACGCACAGTGTAGTACATAGTATATGAGTGAGTTGCACTGAAAAACTTAGAATATAAGAAACGCACAGTGTAGTACATAGTATATGAGTGAGTTGCACTGAAAAACTTAGAATATAAGAAACGCACAGTGTTGTACATAGTATATGAGTGAGTTGCACTGAAAAACTTAGAATATAAGAAACGCACAGTGTAGTACATAGTATATGAGTGAGTTGCACTGAAAAACTTAGAATATAAGAAACGCACAGTGTAGTACATAGTATATGAGTGAGTTGCACTGAAAAACTTAGAATATAAGAAACGCACAGTGTAGTACATAGTATATGAGTGAGTTGCACTGAAAAACTCTAGAATATAAGAAACGCACAGTGTAGTACATAGTATATGAGTGAGTTGCACTGAAAAACTTAGAATATAAGAAACGCACAGTGTAATACATAGTATATGAGTGAGTTGCACTGAAAAACTTAGAATTTAAGAAACGCACAGTGTAGTACATAGTATATGAGTGAGTTGCACTGAAAAACTTAGAATATAAGAAACGCACAGTGTAGTACATAGTATATGAGTGAGTTGCACTGAAAAACTTAGAATATAAGCAACGCACAGTGTAGTACATAGTATATGAGTGAGTTGCACTGAAACACTTAGAATATAAGAAACGCACAGTGTAGTACATAGTATATGAGTGAGTTGCACTGAAAAACTTAGAATATAAGAAACGCACAGTGTAGTACATAGTATATGAGTGAGTTGCACTGAAAAACTTAGAATATAAGAAACGCTCAGTGTAGTACATAGTATATGAGTGAGTTGCACTCAAAAACTTAGAATATAAGAAACGCACAGTGTAGTACATAGTATATGAGTGAGTTGCACTGAAAAACTTAGAATATAAGAAACGCACAGTGTAGTACATAGTATATGAGTGAGTTGCACTGAAAAACTTAGAATATAAGAAACGCACAGTGTAGTACATAGTATATGAGTGAGTTGCACTGAAAAACTTAGAATATAAGAAACGCACAGTGTAGTACATAGTATATGAGTGAGTTGCACTGAAAAACTTAGAATATAAGAAACGCACAGTGTAGTACATAGTATATGAGTGAGTTGCACTGAAAAACTTAGAATATAAGAAACGCACAGTGTAGTACATAGTATATGAGTGAGTTGCGATGAAAAACTTAGAATATAAGAAACGCACAGTGTAGTACATAGTATATGAGTGAGTTGCACTGAAAAACTTAGAATATAAGAAACGCACAGTGTAGTACATAGTATATGAGTGAGTTGCACTGAACAACTTAGAATATAAGAAACGCACAGTGTAGTACATAGTATATGAGTGAGTTGCACTGAAAAACTTAGAATATAAGAAACGCACAGTGTAGTACATAGTATATGAGTGAGTTGCACTGAAAAACTTAGAATATAAGAAACGCACAGTGTAGTACATAGTATATGAGTGAGTTGCACTGAAAAACTTAGAATTTACTGAAAAACCCGCATTACACGAAATGCACAGTGTAGTACATAGTATATGAGTGAGTTGCACTGAAAAACTTAGAATATAAGAAACGCACAGTGTAGTACATAGTATATGAGTGAGTTGCACTGAAAAACTTAGAATATAAGAAACGCACAGTGTAGTACATAGTATATGAGTGAGTTGCACTGAAAAACTTAGAATATAAGAAACGCACAGTGTAGTACATAGTATATGAGTGAGTTGCGATGAAAAACTTAGAATATAAGAAACGCACAGTGTAGTACATAGTATATGAGTGAGTTGCACTGAAAAACTTAGAATATAAGAAACGCACAGTGTAGTACATAGTATATGAGTGAGTTGCACTGAAAAACTTAGAATATAAGAAACGCACAGTGTAGTACATAGTATATGAGTGAGTTGCACTGAAAAACTTAGAATATAAGAAACGCACAGTGTAGTACATAGTATATGAGTGAGTTGCACTGAAAAACTTAGAATATAAGAAACGCACAGTGTAGTACATAGTATATGAGTGAGTTGCACTGAAAAACTTAGAATATAAGAAACGCACAGTGTAGTACATAGTATATGAGTGAGTTGCACTGAAAAACTTAGAATATAAGAAACGCACAGTGTAGTACATAGTATATGAGTGAGTTGCACTGAAAAACTTAGAATATAAGAAACGCACAGTGTAGTACATAGTATATGAGTGAGTTGCACTGAAAAACTTAGAATTTAAGAAACGCACAGTGTAGTACATAGTATATGAGTGAGTTGCACTGAAAAACTTAGAATATAAGAAACGCACAGTGTAGTACATAGTATATGAGTGAGTTGCACTGAAAAACTTAGAATATAAGAAACGCACAGTGTAGTACATAGTATATGAGTGAGTTGCACTGAAAAACTTAGAATATAAGAAACGCACAGTGTAGTACATAGTATATGAGTGAGTTGCACTGAAAAACTTAGAATATAAGAAACGCACAGTGTAGTACATATTATATGAGTGAGTTGCACTGAAAAACTTAGAATATAAGAAACGCACAGTGTTGTACATAGTATATGAGTGAGTTGCACTGAAAAACTTAGAATATAAGAAACGCACAGTGTAGTACATAGTATATGAGTGAGTTGCACTGAAAAACTTAGAATATAAGAAACGCACAGTGTAGTACATAGTATATGAGTGAGTTGCACTGAAAAACTTAGAATATAAGACACGCACAGTGTAGTACATAGTATATGAGTGAGTTGCACTGAAAAACTCTAGAATATAAGAAACGCACAGTGTAGTACATAGTATATGAGTGAGTTGCACTGAAAAACTTAGAATATAAGAAACGCACAGTGTAGTACATAGTATATGAGTGAGTTGCACTGAAAAACTTAGAATTTAAGAAACGCACAGTGTAGTACATAGTATATGAGTGAGTTGCACTGAAAAACTTAGAATATAAGAAACGCACAGTGTAGTACATAGTATATGAGTGAGTTGCACTGAAAAACTTAGAATATAAGAAACGCACAGTGTAGTACATAGTATATAAGTGAGTTGCACTGAAAAACTTAGAATATAAGTAACGCACAGTGTAGTACATAGTATATGAGTGAGTTGCGATGAAAAACTTAGAATATAAGAAACGCACAGTGTAGTACATAGTATATGAGTGAGTTGCACTGAAAACTTAGAATTTAAGAAACGCATAGTGTAGTACAGAGTTGCACTGAAAAACTTAGAATATAAGAAACGCACAGTGTAGTACATAGTATATGAGTGAGTTGCACTGAAAAACTTAGAATATAAGAAACGCACAGTGTAGTACATAGTATATGAGTGAGTTGCACTGAAAAACTTAGAATATAAGAAACGCACAGTGTAGTACATAGTATATGAGTGAGTTGCACTGAAAAACTTAGAATATAAGAAACGCACAGTGTAGTACATAGTATATGAGTGAGTTGCACTGAAAAACTTAGAATATAAGAAACGCACAGTGTAGTACATAGTATATGAGTGAGTTGCACTGAAAAACTTAGAATATAAGAAACGCACAGTGTAGTACATAGTATATGAGTGAGTTGCACTGAAAAACTTAGAATATAAGAAACGCACAGTGTAGTACATAGTATATGAGTGAGTTGCACTGAAAAACTTAGAATATAAGAAACGCACAGTGTAGTACATAGTATATGAGTGAGTTGCACTGAAAAACTTAGAATATAAGAAACGCACAGTGTAGTACATAGTATATGAGTGAGTTGCACTGAAAAACTTAGAATATAAGAAACGCACAGTGTAGTACATAGTATATGAGTGAGTTGCACTGAAAAACTTAGAATATAAGAAACGCACAGTGTAGTACATAGTATATGAGTGAGTTGCACTGAAAAACTTAGAATATAAGAAACGCACAGTGTAGTACATAGTATATGAGTGAGTTGCACTGAAAAACTTAGAATTACTGAAAACCCGCATTACACGAATGCACAGTGTAGTACATAGTATATGAGTGAGTTGCACTGAAAAACTTAGAATATAAGAAACGCACAGTGTAGTACATAGTATATGAGTGAGTTGCACTGAAAAACTTAGAATATAAGAAACGCACAGTGTAGTACATAGTATATGAGTGAGTTGCACTGAAAAACTTAGAATATAAGAAACGCACAGTGTAGTACATAGTATATGAGTGAGTTGCACTGAAAAACTTAGAATATAAGAAATGCACAGTGTAGTACTTAGTATATGAGTGAGTTGCACTGAAAACTTAGAATATAAGAAACGCACAGTGTAGTACATAGTATATGAGTGAGTTGCACTGAAAAACTTAGAATATAAGAAACGCACAGTGTAGTACATAGTATATGAGTGAGTTGCACTGAAAACTTAGAATATAAGAAACGCACAGTGTAGTACATAGTATATGAGTGAGTTGCACTGAAAAACTTAGAATATAAGAAACGCACAGTGTAGTACATAGTATATGAGTGAGTTGCACTGATAAACTTAGAATATAAGAAATGCACAGTGTAGTACATAGTATATGAGTGAGTTGCACTGAAAAACTTAGAATATAAGAAACGCACAGTGTAGTACATAGTATATGAGTGAGTTGCACTGAAAAACTTAGAATATAAGAAACGCACAGTGTAGTACATTGTATATGAGTGAGTTGCACTGAAAAACTTAGAATATAAGAAACGCACAGTGTAGTACATAGTATATGAGTGAGTTGCACTGAAAACTTAGAATATAAGAAACGCACAGTGTAGTACATAGTATATGAGTGAGTTGAACTGAAAACTTAGAATATAAGAAACACACAGTGTAGTACATAGTATATGAGTGAGTTGAACTGAAAAAC